>NC_091234.1:8495766-8540766 GCF_040958095.1 Procambarus clarkii
GAATACTAGTTTGGAGGTGGAAATTACGGGATTATCATTATTGCAGCATGGTGCAACACTCTGAGGAAGCGTGTGACCGCCATACCCTCACGTGCGCCAACTTAACACTATCTCAAACTGTTTCCAGCCAGACGTACAGTGGACTGCATCTACGTCCTCTGTCACAGCTGAGACATAATCAGTTTTCATTGTAGATAGTAGTTTATTATTTAGAGTCCATATCCATATATATATATCTACATATCTGATACTGCCAGTTATGCATTATTAATCTTCATATGGTAGTTGTATTTGCATTATATATTTTACTCATTATTTATGTGTGTGCATATTATAATTATTATTATTGCATAATATATGTTCCACATAGATTAATCTCATAGAATACCCCCCCCCCAAATTGTGTCATGGGAGGCTGGCTCTAGAATTATATAATTTACACTCATTGCTTAATTAATAGAATTTATTCATATAATCATAGATCTATAAGCCACTGATTTCTCATTTAATTACTCATTCTGGTCCTTCGAGCTATCTTAGAATTTATCATTATTTTACATTCACATAATTATACATTTTTTTAGTATTATACTGGAGCCAGATTTCCCCACATAATTTATGGTCCTTCGAACCAAGATCCGTGTGATCAATCATGAACCATCATCAGTAGTAGAATATAGTCAGAAGTTAGGCTGTCTACAATTCATTAATAATTTATCATCCCTGATATCATTATACTCTTTAATTAGGGAGTATTATCAGGTACTAGGATAGAATTTATGGCAGCATATCTGCCACTCATAGAATTTAGGGCAGCATATCTGCCACTCTCATAGAATTTATGACAGCATATCTGCCACTCATAGAATTTAGGGCAGCATATCTGCCACTTTAGAATTTACGGCAGCATATCTGACTCATAGAATCCATGGCAACATACCTGCCACACATATAGAATTACGGCAGTAAAATATCTGCCACACATATAATCCTTTGTAGTAGTAGAATAGTTGTCATACATATATAATCACTTGTATACACTCCATGTAACTCAAAAATTATAAAAACACAAAAACATAGCACTATCCTGAATCTGCACATCAGTAGTATTATAGTATTTTATGCCAATCCAGGTGAGAATAGAATTTTTAGACTGGAGTTGTACCTTGTAGTGTACAACTCTAGCCTAACTCATTATTACTAGCCAACCTAGATAGGTAGGATTATTAGTAGACTAGGATTGTACAAGGCAGTACAACCTAGTCAACATTTATTACTGTGCAAACCCAAGTCAGAGTAGGACTAATCATTATTTTACACAAATTGCGTTCTCTATATTTTATTATATATGTTTACTGTGTACATTTTGAGTGTTATTGAAGTGTCACTATCCATCCAAAGCTGATTATGAGGAGCTAAGCAGAGGAATTCCTGTAGACACTGAAATATCACTCATATATTAGCTGTTTACTATAGGGTAGGTAAGCTAACCTCTACGTGAGGTAGGATTCACATAGCCTAACTAAAGAATCAGATATTAGGCTATTAATAACCGTACTGGTTCCACGTATATATGAATCAGTACCCCAGTTATTTTCATTACCAAACCATGGCACCAACTAAGCCAAAATCCACAGGCAGTGCACCAGAAGAAATGTCCAGCAATTGCTTATTATATTTTAGATCATACACGAGTCACAAAGGCCATGTGACTAGACAGTTGAATAAGTGTGATCAGCTGGTACAATCAGGTGCCACAGCCAAAGTATTAGAAAACATCATAGAGACGGCCAAGCAAAAGTTGCAAAGAACAACTGAGGCTGCAGATGAATATCTCAAGAGTCCTCATGCAACAGAATGCTGAGCCAGATCAACTAGATACCTTCCATGCCGAGATGGAGAAGTTTGAGGAGGGTACCCAAGATCATCTAAATAGATTAACACAAGCTCTAGAAAAATTGCAGAGCGACTCATTTTCTCAAAATACTCTAACCACTAGTGAAACTAATACACGGGAAACACTCCAGGAAGTTCGTCTTCCTACAATTGATCTCATTCACTTCCATGGTAGAGATGATGAGAATTTTGAATGCTATTGGAAAACATTCGACTCCTTAGTAAACTCCAAGAAATCTATTAGCAAACCTAATAAATTCCTCTATTTGCAAAGTACCCTAGAGGGTGGAGCAAAAGCAGTTGTCGAACACCTAGTCCCTAATGATGAGGACAACGATACTGCTATTCAGTTACTAGAAGTTAATTACAGCAATAAAGAAATTGCTATTGCTAATCTTTATTATAAGTTAAGAGCGATACCTACACCAGATACCACCCTTAAAGCTCTACAAGAATTTAGGCTCCAGGTAGTCTCTAATCAAAGCTCTAGGTGTCAAAGCAAATGTACCTAAAGCAGAGTGGGTATTGAAATTAGAAATACAGAGTAAGTTTCCTAAGGAGATTCTAGCATCCATCTGTTCCCATTATAGAACAGATATCCTATCCTTAGATGAAATTTTCGAGGGAATAAGGATAACAGTTAATCGAATGAGAGCTCATGAGAAAATAATACCTGACACAGACAAATCAACCACTGATAAAACAGTCAAATCCAAAGGTACACCCAAACAGCCTAATAAATCTAAAACCGCTACTTCCACTCCAAGATGGAAGAATACTACAGTAGGTACCTACACTATCAGCCCTTCTAAACCTGTAGTCCATAAGTCACCCAAGTTAGTGACCCCTACATCTACTACAGGAAGGAGATGCTGTCTCTTTTGCCAAGAGTCATACTATTTATCAGTGTCAAAACTTTCCTGATCGCGTTTCTAGGATAAAGCGCCTCACGGAATTGCACAAGTGCACCACGTGCTTGTTGCAACACGATCCTAATACATGCACCACCCCATTACACATATGTAACAGGTGCCACCAGGATCAACATCATTCAGCATTGTGTGGAGTTGATAGGCCCAAATCACCAAAACTCCAGGTGGAACAGGATACTTCCACCATTGTGCAGTGTTGTATGGTGCGACAGGAGGCTAAGGTGCTTAACACCAAGTCTCGTAATAATGCCGTGTTACCTACTACACAACTACAATTAAATAGTAAGAATTCTAGAATAACTACAAGAGGTCTATTCGACCAGGGATCCCAGAGAACGTTCATCACTCAACAAGCAGCTAACCAGCTGAAACTTAAACTCTTGTGTAATGTGACATTGAACATATCAGGATTCCTAGCAGATACTGGACCTCAAGAATTTGAAGTAGTACTACCACTAGTACGTCTAGGCGGTTATGTCCGACCTGTTAAGGCCATAGTAGTTAATCACATCCCTTTTGACATGAATGTCAAAGGTCTAAGAGACACAGCCAAATTTTTACAGAAAAAAAGAATAAAGTTGGCTGACTCCAAGATAAAGTGTGACCACCTCACCAATGTAGATCTATTAGTAGGTGCAGACCATTATTATCAGTTCATTACTGGAACTACAAGCCAGCATGGAATGAACTTGTTGAATTCAGCAGGAGGCTACTTACTTACAGGTAGAGTCTTGAACCTGAAGAAGCCTATGCCAGCTGACAACCAACATTAATTCCAGATTGAGTCCGGTACAATTAGTACTAGCCGAATTAGTTTCTATGGATTTCAGTGGATTAATCAGTGGTCAGTAGCCTAAGAATTGGCTGCAAGTCACCGCGACAAATACCACTTGACCCCACTGTAGAACCAGAACTATTTTCGACAGTAATAATTGACCACATTCAGTCTTCATAGCATTTCATAACATCTTATCGCCTTTATAGTATCTTAGGTAAGTCTTCCAGAGAAGACTGCATTTATATCAAGTCGTCTGGACTAGGATTTAGTAATCCATTTAATGTGATACACCTGCAGGGTTATCTCAGTTTTGTTTGAGCTCCTTCTGCTTTCTTGTCTCTGCCCACAAGCCTCTTAGAGACAGTTTGGAGAAGTATCTTAGCACAAGCAAAATTGAACTTTACAACAGCCTATAAGTGAACATTTACCAGAAGACTATCAACAGTGAAACATAATAGAATAAACTCATCTTATCTTTTTCCAGATTGAGTCTGCTACAGTTATTACTAGCCGAGTTAGTTTCTATGGATCTCAGTGAATAAATCAGTGACTAGTAGCCTAAACCGGTTCACGTCACAGCGACACATGTCATTGACCCCACTGTAGACCCAAGACTATTCTCGACAGTAATAATTGACCACATTCAGTTTTCATAAAAGTTATCATGTACTTAATTATAGCTCCAGAGAGTTATAGTACTGTAACTTAATGTATATAAACCCAATAGGTTTATTACTCATTAGAATCTTTAGGTTGCTATATGTGTTAAGTTATACTTCCAGAGAAGTTATATCACTGTAGCCTAACGTATATAATTCGCATTTACCCTCTACTTAGGTAGATTAGGAACATTAGTTGGGGTCAGCTGAGTGCAAGTTAAATCTGTACTCACTAAAGCATACCACTGACTGCATTTATAGAGAGTGATGCTCAGATACTCAGTTCTCTATTTTATATAGATTTTAGCTAGGTTAGGAATTTAGTTATTACTATTAGGATTTCTCATTTGATGTTGAGGTTATTTGTGAGTCTGCAGTGATCAGTTACTGTCTAGTAACTCATCCAGTTACATGTCACTGCGACCCTAGACACTGATCTCACTGTAGATTCGGTATCTTCTTGATCTCAAAGAGACATAGAATAATTAATCATTACATAGATGTACCCGTGATAACAGATCATACCTGTCACACAGATCCGGGACATTCGTTATGTACACACTAACCTACTAACATAAGAATGTAATTTCAGGGAATAGGTACGTTACTCCTTAACATTGAACTACGACCCGTAATTTCCCGCCCAGGAATTATGTTGGAAATTTCCAACAGTTATTTTCATCCCTAATACAACAGGATGTATTTCCTGTATTAGGCTTCATACACATCTAATGTTCATTTAATAATCCTTAATACAACATGATGTATTTCCTGTATTAAGAGTAATAATTCACTAACACTACTAATACGTAGTTTAGTATTGTAGAATTTACTGTATTAGGTTGTGGAACATCATGTAATTTCTCCTAGAATTGTGTAGTGTTGCGTCAGCCACGCAAGGGGGATAAAATTTCCACATACCTGTAGATCTAACACCAATGTAACCATTTACTTTCCTTTATTAGGAATAATAATTTAGTAATAGGTTTAAATTTAGTATACAATAGTTTGCTGGAATTTCTTTACCCAGCTTAATCGCTGTTCCAGTAAATCATATCATAATCTAACATCATTTCCACCACCAAGCCCGTATTGTTTTATTTGTGCCGTCTACATTAACTGACGTGCACTGTGAGAATTAAACATCACCACATAAAATATTTATCTTAATCATCAAGAGTGTTCATACACGCCCCCTTCCCTATATAGCGTTAATAAATAAATATAATTTATGCTCGAATCCTCACGGCGAACTATTGCGCATGCGCGACTTTGGGGAGAGAGAGAAGGGAGAAGACTCTCGCCATATTTGCGATCAACAAGTGGTGCTCCGTAAGCGGTCCAAAAGATCTTCTCATCCAACCGGCATCCGAACATCTTTAGATGCCAGGACCTAGATTCAGGAAGCTCTGTGTATTTCTTCGTAAGTGGGTTTGCTACGAAGGTTCCTAAGTGCGCCCTAAGAAGATGCTTAGGTGCGATTCAATAAGGTATACTTAGGAAGAAAATTGTTGGTTCACCTGCGTGCCGATAGAGGTCACTACTGTGTTTCGTTTGGCCAATCAGAGAGCAGCAACATTCTTCATATTGAAGATTTAGCGCTGGCTTATAGGAGCTCTACTGCCTCCTATTTACGTCGAATTTTCTTATAAAATTAGTATATTTCGAAGTAAAACAATGTTTTTTCAACTTCTACAGCCAGCACCGACATTGTAGTAAACAAATATGTTACATTTGTTGTTTACCTACGTAATTCTAAGAGATACTGTGTAGCTGTCCTTGTTGCTCGGAAGATGCGCTGACAATTATTGTATATATTTACTGAATTTACCCAATGGCCACTAACTATCTAGTGACCTCGAAGAGGACAGAAAGCCGGCGGCTTGTTCAAGGGCCCGCCAATTGAATTAATGTTATTTTTTAGCTGGAATTTGGCATTTACGGCTTCAGTGGGTAGGCGGTTCCATGGGTTTATAGCCCTCTTGGTGGAAAAAAAAACATCTGTTTTCAGTCCTACTTGAGAGAACATACTCTCCAACACTATATCTGTGATTGTCCTGTTATCAGTGACTTCATACCAAATGGTATGAGGTACTTTGAGCTCTGTAATTACTTCATACACTCAGGAATATTGGAAGATATTCTTGTGCTGCACCCAGATTTTGCCAGTGGAGGCTAATAGATCAGCATTAAGTATTTTGTTCTCTCCTAATTCCATGTATGACTGGCCATCCTGTGAGGTGAGGATGTTGGGTGAGCTTGTAGCTGGTTTTTGATCTACACTGTGTGGTCCTTTATACAGAATAGGGAAGCAGCACATTGCTGTGTATACCTAAACATGTTTAAAAATACATTGTTTGAGAGGAGTTTTGTAGAAACTGGTAGGAGTAATTATAATATAATGTTTCCATGATTCAGTGCTTACCTCTTGTGAAAATTGCTTAGAGTTGTTTAGTCAGAGTTGATTTGTTTTTTGTATTGAGGCTGGTATTTTCTAAATTGATTCCATGTACAGTATGTCTAACCATCCTGTGAGATGGGAGTACTGTATTAGATAAACTTATAGCTAGTTTTTTATCTACACTGTGTAATATTCCATATAGAATAGGGTAGCAGCACATTGCTGTGTATACTTAATCTTCTTAATAAAAAAAATCAGTAATAAAGATTTTAAATTATAGTTTGTATTATTACAAATACAGTACTGTATTATCCTTATTAAATCATGTTGACCATGGATCATTAAGATCTCATGTTGATATGTAATACAAGTCATATTTCTTTTGAACTGCTAATCCATGCTAATCATTCATTAAATTGTGCATTATGTCTTAATTTTTCACTTCCTTGGATATACTGTACAGTACAAAAAGATAGGATAAAAATAAACCAGTAATATTTCTTTCATTATATTTTTCATTTAAATAACTGCATCAATATTTTTACAGCTGACAGGATTTGTTTTCCCATACAGGTGCATTATTTGTTAAAAACAAAAATTGGTTTATTGTTACACACAATGGTGCTACATAGCCTTCCCAGCTTGGTGCCTTCTTTTAATACTTACTGATTAAAAAATAAATAATAAATGCATTTTATTCAGGAAAAGTACATACAGTTGATTTACAAACATAATGTTGGATTTATAGGCAGAGCTAGTACATACAATACCTAAAGCCACTAATACTCATAGCATTTCGGGCAAGGTGTGGGGGGAAAAAAACACAGACTAAAACTTAATAGCAATCGACATTAGGTATAAATTGTGTTGAAAGAAGGAATAAAAAATACAAAAAGGGGGTTAACATAGCACAAATCAGCAATTGCACATGTTGGTGAACAGCGTTGTTTAAAAAATAGCAAGACATGGGTTGACATTTAGGAGGTAAGTTAGGTTACATGGAGTTAATTAGGCAGTACTTGGTTTAACTCTTAAACTGGTTGAGAGAGGTACAGCCTTTGACATGATTCGGGAGGTCATTCCACATTCTGGGTCCCTTGATTTGTAGAGCACTTCTAGTTTGGTTACACACAGCCAAATTGAGTAACAGGAAGAGGTCTTGGACACAAATTTGTTCCATGCTAAATGTAGAGGAATCACCTGAGTATTCCTCAAATAAAATAAGTTGCCTCAGCTTATAAGGTAAATAAAATAAGCATTTCTCAAATAAGTAGCTGCCTCACCTCACTGCCTTACTGCTACATAGCCTTCCCGGCATGGTGCCTTCTTTTGATAATTACTTGTTCCACACCCAAATTGTATAACAGGAAGAGGTCTTGGACCCCTACTTCCCTCTCTCTTTTTTAGTAGTCTATATAGTCATAATTATAGCTTTAAGTATTCAATGAATAAAGTTTTTGACATTTTTACCCTTTTCCTTACCTAACATCATTTGTGCAGCATATTTTTATTTTATGTCTCACCCAGATTTAATTTCAAAATAAAACCAAACTAAATAAATTAGAAATGGGTATGTATAGCTAAGGTACACCCTTACTACTAGGTGAACAGGGGCATTTGGTGATAGTAAATGATCCCATCAGGCAGGGCTCATCACCTTCTCTCATATTTCATGTTCACCAGTGTTTATTTACTTAATAATTACTGATATAATATCTTGCTATTATAAAACTAATTCTACTATCATCAAACACATATTTACTTCAAGTTTCAAGCAGAGAATGCATATATAACTAACACGAAGGATTCCTCTTCACTAGATTCACCAGCTATAATATTTTGGTCATGTTCCAATATCATAAATCGATCCCAGTGTTATGTAGTAGAGAAAAAATGACTTATATCCAGTTTACTTAAAGCTACGAGTGGTCGAAACCACACTTAAATCCCGAAATGAACTTACGAAGATTTTTCCACTTAGGGTAGTTAATTGAATACGGACGTAGCCGCCACGAAGGCGCTAAGACGGAAAACGCTCTTAGCTAAGAGGAAAAACCTTCGTAAGTACCTTCCTGAATCCGGCCCCAGATTGAGGACACAGCTTCCCAGAATCACGGACACCAGTTCGGCAGGCATTTTTACCTCATTTGTTCTATTTAACGAGCTCTTAAATAAGATCATGTAGGTGCCATGTCATTATGATGCGGGCGTAAAAATAATCTCATCATGGTGCAACACCCTGAGGAAGCGTGTGACTGCCATACCCTCACGTGCGCCAACTTAACACTATCTCAAACTGTTTCCAGCCAGACGTACAGTGGACTGCATCTACGTCCTCTGTCACAGCTGAGACATAATCAGTTTTCATTGTAGATAGTAGTTTATTATTTAGAGTCCATATCCATATATATATATTTACATATCTGATACTGCCAGTTATGCATTATTAATCTTCATATGGCAGTAGTATTTGAATTATATATTTTACTCATTATTTATGTGTGTGCATATTATAATTATTATTATTGCATAATATATGTTCCACATAGATTAATCTTATAGAATACCCCCCCAAATTGTGTCATGGGAGGCTGGCTCTAGAATTATATAATTTACAGTCATTGCTTAATTAATGGTATTTATTCATATAATCATAGATCTATAAGCCACTGATTTCTCATTTAATTACTCATTCTGGTCCTTCGAGCTATCTTAGAATTTATCATTATTTTACATTCACATAATTATACATTTTCTTAGTGATTCTAAGATTCTTAGTGATTTCTTAGTGATTTCTTAGTGAGATACTGGAGCCAGATTTCCCCACACCTGTCACCTGAACTGTTTGGGTTCATGCCTGGGCTCAGTACACAACACTGTTTTGCTGAGTACTTTGCACATATTGAAGCTTCCCCTCAAACAGTCTTCGTCGACCTATCTTGAGGTTATCTTGAGATGATTTCGGGGCTTTAGTGTCCCCGCGGCCCGGTCCTCGACCAGGCCGCGGCCAAATAGTAACCCCAGACATCAAACACTCCTCCAAACCAAACACATCAGCAATTACATCACCACACACCAAAGACAAATGTCTAAACACAACCTTCATCGACTGATAGTAAGACTCCCCTGTATCAACTATGATCCAATCACCGTGAGACAGCACACACCTCGCCACCTCATGAACCACTTCTTTGAACACACCCAACTCCTCACTCCCACATACACCAGGATGAACCCAACGAGCCATAGACAATCCACCTTCATCACTCGAACCATCAACTACACACCTCATTTAGGGTTTTCACCAACACCTCCCCAGTCATCTTCCTACCTTTGCAATGTAGTACTGCATCGCCAAAAAATAAATTAGCCGTCCTGGAAACCTCAACCCAACCACAACCACCATTGCCACCCACCTCCCTAGAAATCATATCTGACGATCGACCGCTATCATTCACCACACAATTAGTGACAGATGACGGAGCAGGCATTAGAGCCTTATCAACACAAACCCCCTCTATTAGGACAAGATACGATGCCTCTAAGGATTCACCAACCATCTCACCTCTATCACTGTGCACGGGTCCCACCATCGGCGGAAAATCCACTTCGGGGAACAGATTTTCCTGGACCTCTGGAACATCACGACACATAGCCTTCACTTGCCCAGACAGCCTGCACTAAAACAGGTATGTTGCTGTTCTTGTTAAAACATTCACTGTGCATCTTTCCACCTTCCATTGTGTGGGGATATATTTTACAATGTTCATTTCCGCAGTCCAGCTCCTGGACAAAACTCCCTTCACAGGTCCAGATGTAAAGTGTTGTGGAAGAACACCAATCACGGTTCCGTAGCAGGAGAGAGCCCCCCCCCCCCCACAGCACACCGTCGGCATTTCAAATGGTAGGTGTTATGATCCCAGGCAGCCGAAAAACGAGCCTCCACTTTGAGAATTATTTTATCAAGTTTGACCTGACTAGGAGGTCGGAGATATACAGACATGAAGATTCATATGTAAAAAATAATTGGGTAAATTTTACAGAGTTTAAAAATATGGGCAGTAAGAAAAAAGATAAATGACTGGTTATGAGATGTGGATAATTTGCTGGAGGCGTGAGGTTTGCTTCGGGAGGGCTCTGACCTCACTTGAGTACCAGACATCGTGAGGGGAAGCTGCGCTCTATTTGAGCTCCCGTTGGAGAGGATCTCCTGTTGGATATTCCTTCAAGAGAAAGGAAGTGTGCAGACGTTCTAGCTGTTGAATCGAGCTGGGAATGTGGGGTCTCAAGTCCTGGATGGCAAGGAGCATTTGTGAAGCCGCTCAGAGACAGTTTCGTGGGCCGTGGGAGCGCCCTGATCAGACTCCGTCAGAGGAAGAGCATCCTCGACTAGACAATCTGTAGTAAGCACGATTTTAAGCCAGTTTATAGTGATTACTTGTAGTTGGTTGTGTGCCCAGCGACAGTAGCGAATGTTTATTGATAAGTTAGACATGTTTTGGTAAGGCAGAAAGCCTAAATAAGACGACGGAGATGAGAGAGGCAGCTGGAGGGACGAGCAGCACGTCCTCTCCCGTCGACCTCCTGAAGCCAACTGATTGGTGGCAGAGGACCCTCCCGGAGTGAGGGGCTGCCCGCCAGGCCGGGCAGAGCATGGACCAGCCCAAACGGGGGAGTCCACTCTCACAGCATGTAGAGAGCAGATAGATGTTGGATGCAAACATATTGTGTGGTTACTTCGTTTATGTGTTTAAGGGGAAACGTTTTTTATTGGTGTGTCAATGGGTTGCAGGTTTGTCTTTGGAAGAAGTTGCTGAGCACTTCGAAGCCAGCACAGAGGGAGTAGTTGATGAGACTCCAAGGTAGTTGACTGAGCTCTGTTGGAGAGCAGCCATACAGGGAGGAAGAAAACCTCAAGCTGTGAGAAGAGGAGTAGTGGAATGAAGTTTCACAAGTTTTGCGATACCAGTGGTGAAGCACCATTCTTGCTCAAGGAAGACTTCATGGTGTAGCACCCAGGAGAGCTGTGGAGGACCCTAGTAGAAGTGGTGAAGCACCATAGTTGCTCAAGGAAGACTTCATGGTGTAGCAGCCTGGAAGAGCTGCGGAGGATCCTGGTAGATAAACCCGGAAGAACCTGAAGATGTCAGGGTAGTGAACTTCCAGATGTGGAAGGGAAGTTCTGGTTGATTATTTGTAGGGAGTTGGTAGAGTGTTTGGTTATCATTAGCGTGCAATACGCAATGAAAGGTGAGTGATTGTTTGCCATTTTTGTGCCAAGGAGTACTTATACTGAAGTATAGAGTTACAGTCGTAGGCTGGATTACCTACAGAGACATGCATATGTGTTCTAGGACTGATAAGGGGATCGATTGATCATTGTTATATATCAAGGAACATTTATACTAACATTTATGTTATTGCATTCATACGCTGGTTTACCTTGTACATGTTTATATATATATATATATATATATATATATATATATATATATATATATATATATATATATATATGTCGTACCTAGTAGCCAGAACGCACTTCTCAGCCTACTATGCCGGGCCCGATTTGCCTAATAAGCCAAGTTTTCATGAATTAATTGTTTTTCGACTACCTAACCTACCTAACCTAACCTAACCGAACTTTTTCGGCTATCTAACCTAACCTAACCTATAAAGATAGGTTAGGTTTGGTTGGGTTGGTTAGGTTCTGTCATATATCGGGACTTGTGTTGTAGCGGGAGTGAACGCTCCATCAATAGAGCCAGTGGCCACTCTGTTCCCTTCAATTTTATCTAGTGTACAAGTGTAAATCATCATTATTAGTCCCTCACGAGTGCGGCACGTTGGTAAATTATTTTTGTTTAACTTTTTATGAAAGTAATATTCATTAATTCTTATAGAGTACGCATCTTAGTTTTAAATAAAGTGGCCGAGGAGTCCTTCAGAAACAGACTAGTGTATGGTGTGCTCCTTCTTAAATTGGTTCCTTATTTAAAATACTACACACAATTAATCTACTTAATTTATTGTAAACTTGGCTTAATTCTGGGTACAGAACTAGGCGACTGGAAGATTTTTCAGGGGTCATTTAAATTTAGCTTTTCAAGCATTTTTTTTTATTTTTGTTATGGAGACGCGAGGTGTTAATATTTCGCATGGAACAGACGACTGGTCATATAGTTATAGAAATTTCTGAAGATGTGTGTGGGTCATGGATAGACAATGGTGTCGACCCAGTCTCACCCAACCCCTCCCCTGCCTACCCACCCCAGCCACAGCCTATACCCTCCCAACCCCCTGCCTTTATTCCCACCCCAGCCTCACCCCATCCCCCACCTGCCCACCCCAGCCTCAAACTTCCCCCACATACCCACCCCAGCCTATCCCCACCCAACCCTTGCCCGCATGCTCAACCCAACCTCAACCCCTCCCCACACCCTACTCCTACCCAACCCCTACCCATTTACCTACCACTTCCTGTATGCCCACCCCAGCCTGAACCCACCCCTTCCTACCCACCGCCTATCCCTACTCATCCCCTACCCATTTGCCTACCGCAGCCTGAACCCACCCTTCCCTACCCACCCCAGCCACAACCTATCCAAACCCAACCATGTCTCCCTCAACCTCTACCTGTATACACACCCCCTCAACCCCACCCCACTCAAACTTCCTCTCCTCAACAATCCGCCATCCACTCTTCACCCCTTCAATTCCTCTCCATCAACCTTCCTTTGTATCCCACCTCTTACCACTCTCCCTATCCTACTCAACCTCAAATGCCCTCCCTTACTCCCTCATACCCCAAAGTCCCTGCTCCTCACCCCTCACCTCCCCTCCACTACCCTATTTCCGCTACCTCCCCTCCCAGTGTTGCAGCCCAGGATGCTGCTTGTAAAAGAAGTAAGCGGGCGTCTAGTAGACGCGGTATTATTATTGAAGTGTGCTGGAATTGTTATGGCCGAGGCCATTTTAGGAATTCATGTCAAAACGTAGGGTTTAAGGTAAACCTGAGACAGGTCGCCTCTAGTGATGGTAGGCCTACCTTTGAGGTAAAGGTGGACAGTGTGAGATTGACAGTTTTTGTGGACACTGGTAGTCAAGCAACTCTCATTAAAAAGTCTGCCTTCACCAAATTTATATATGCATTCATTAAGCGTAGTGGACAAAAATTAACGGCTGTAAATGGGGATAAGATTGATATCTTTGGTCAAGGTACCATTAACTTTGGAATTAATGGGGAATTACAACCGCATACATGTACGATCGTTGAGAATCTTGATTTTTCTGGAGACATCCTCTTGGGGTACCGAATTTCTGTATTGGTTTGATTACTTTTTATCTGCACAAAAAGGGCCATGGAAATGCAGATTGCAGTTGGGACAGACGTCCTACCCAATGGAGATGATCGATCATCCCCCAGTTGAAGCTTCGAACTGGGGGAATGCAGAAATAAGAAGATGCAGAAGCAGAAATAACGCCTATCACATCTTTCTATCACCCTTCAGGTGGCTGGAAGATGTGATAGGTTATTAATTCCCCATCAACTTTTTGTGGTACTTAATAAGGGTGCACTCATTTCCGTTGTCAATCTCTCACATAAGACTTTTCGCTTCAGGGCAGGTGATAGGGTATCTCAGGGAACTATGGTGAATGACACAAATTTTTCACCATGAATCAGCTGAGACGCCAACTGTCACAGCTCAATGTAGATTAATTCAATTAATTAATCAATTAAATATGATAGACAATAAGACACCATCAACAATAAAGAATGAGACAGATGTTTCAAGTAACAAACAGGATATAGATAAGTTAATCTTGGCACTCAATTTGCAACATGTTCCGCAGACAGATAGAAAACTGCTGAGGGGAATTTTTCGTAAATTCCCAAAATTGTTTGCAACAGAGGATGGTCAGATTGATCTCCTTGATAGGATTGAGCACACCATTTTAACAGGTGATCACGTGCCTGTTTATATAAGGCAGTGGAGGTTGCCGGAACAGGCTAAGAATACTATCAGGGATGAGTGCCAGAAGATGTTGAGACAGGACGTGATAGAACGTGGTACGTCACCGTGGCTGTCTCCTGTTGAGTTAGTTCGCAAACCTGATGGTAGTTGTCGCTTTTGTGTGGACTATCGGCAGGTAAACGAAATAACTAAGGGTGACGTCTAGCCCTTGCCCCGAATTCAGGAGATAATAGATCAATTTGGAGCTGCTATGTATTTTTCTACTCTCGATGCTAAGTCGGCATATTGGACAATACCAGTGTCTGAGAAAGACAGGGAGAAAACAGCATTCTCTGATGGCAGGCATACTTACCAAAATCGCAGGATGCCTTTCGGCCTAAAGACAGCACCTTCTTCATTTCAGAGAGCCATTAACTTTATCCTCAGCCCAGTTTTGGGAAGGCATTCGTTAGCGTACCTGGATGATGTAGTAATCTATTCCAGGACGTTTGATGAGCACTTACGAGACTTGACTAAGACTTTGACCTTGTTAGATTGAGCGGGTTTTAAATTAAGTGTACAGAAATGCACCCTGGAAGCTCAGAAATTCAAATTTCTGGGATTCCAGGTGAGCACAGACGGTATCAGGCCGGACGCTGGCTCTTGCCGCGCCGTTGCTGAAGTGCCAACTCCATGAAGTGCAAGAACATGATGCAGTCTATGCTAAAATGAAAAGTCACCTCAGTACAACACCAGTATTGTCAGTGCTTGATTTTGATAAAGAGTGGGAAGTACATACAGACTCCAGGGGTATAGCTATTGGTGGGTGTTTGATGCAACGACATAATGAAAATTTCCCCCATCCTGTGGCCTATTTCAGTAGGAAGGTCAAGGGACCAAAGGTTCCTTATTCGGCCACGGATCGAAAGGCGCTCGCAGTGGTAGAGTCAGTTAGATATTTTGAACCTTATCTTTTTCAACGCAATTTTGTAATCTACACTGCTCACAGAGCATTAACACACATTTTTAAGAAATGTACAAAATGCCCGCAGATGTCACGCTGGTCTCACGAATTGTTTGCACATTCATTCCAGATCCTTTACAAGCCTGGACCGTCACATGTTGTACCGGATATATTAAGCAGAAACATTGCTGCTATTAATGTAAATGTAAATATCGAAAATATTTCCAGTGTTAAAATGAGGGAATTCCAGATGAGCGAACCTAGGTGAAAAAATATTATTGAATATTTGGGAGGGGAAAATTATCTATCCAAAAATCGTAAATTGCTAATACATGAATTTGAGTTAAAGGATGGAGTACTATATTATGTAAATAGTCAGGCAGATCGAGCAGTATTCCATCCAGCTACTTATTCCAGACGAATTAAGACCGGCAGCATTGAAGCTGGCACATGCATCTAAGGTTGCAGGTCACCCGGGTATCTTTAAAACTCACTTGAAAGCAAAATCTCTCTTTTATTTCCCGGGTATGTTGTCAGCAGTAATTAAGTACGTAAAGACTTGCTCCAATTGCCAGAGGAGGAAAGGTGCCCTTAAGGTACAAGCCTCATTACAGGAATTGCCAGATTTCAGAACCGCTAGACCGAGTGGGGGCTGATTTGTTTAATCTCCATTGCAGCCATTCAGGCAATTGGTACATGTTGGTATTAGTGGACCATCTGTCCAGATACACCACCTTGATAGCCATCCATCAAAAGGATTCTCGTACTGTTGCCCGGGAATATTTTAATAGATTTGTAACTGTATTTGGGCCGTTTAAAGGTTTAGTTTCGGATCGAGGTCAGGAATTTAACGGGTACATATTAAGGGAAGTTTGTAAGATATTGGAGACAACTTCAGCCTTTACAACAGCTTACCACCCTCAGACAAACGGGATGACAGAACGTACCAACCGTTCAGTTAAGGATATGCTTGCAATCCTTGCTGAACGCGATACAAACTCATGGGACGAACATCTGCCCTATGTTCAACTGGCTCTGAATACCGTATCATCCACCAGTCTATTAATACCCCAAGCCCTTTTATTCACTGGTGACTCATGCAATTTCCCATCAGGTCTGCTTAACAGACACAATGTTGCATATGGAGGACTATCCTTCAGGAGTTCTCATTAAAATGAGGAATACTTGGAGAATTGCAGCGGAGGCTTCAAGAAAATCACGGGGTAGATATGCTCACTATTATGACAGGAATGTACGACCTCTGGAATTGAAGGAGGGTAGCCTTGTCTTGAGAATAAATGAAGCGGTACCCGCCATTCAGAGTAGGAAACTAACTCCTAGATGGCGGGGGCCGTACAGAGTGATTAATTAATAAAGCAGACCCTGTCAATTTTGTCATAATGGGAGTCTTTGAGGATCAGGTGGAAAGAACTGTCCACATTAATAAGTTGAAGATTTATCATGCTAGGGAGGCACTGGAATTGCCTTCAGCAAGTCTAGTTCCTGACCCAGCAGAGCTGACTGATAACTCAAGTTATGAGTCAGATGGGGAGAATGACCCTCTGTCATCTCTCATTAGTAGCCAAGTGCACTCTCGTCACCCCATGGTAACAAGATCTCGCACTGTACAGTAAAGGTTAAAGTAACTCCCTTAGTTAGTATAATTTAGAATTCATTAGATTTTCCTGTTGAGGCAATAATGAAGTAGATTTCTTAACTGTACTTAACTCAGATAGCAGACTTTAGATAGCTCAGATAGCTCTGGGGTTTCCAATTTCCAACAAACCCAGAGTTATATCCATGCTTCCACCATGTTGTTGTCTGTCTTTTCCCAGGTCTGATTTGTACACCTGCCCAGTTGTCCCAGCCACATGTGAACCCTATCTGAGAAGATCAAGGGGGAAGGCACGTTACACAAAGTCCTCCCCCACCAGACCCAGTAACTAGCCACATGATTACTTAGGGTTGGTGACAATACACCAGTCACCCAGCCAGCGTCTCACGTCACTAACGAGGCTGTTTTGGCTCAGTATGCTGTCTACAAGGATGCAGTCACCAGATGTCAACGTTTTACATCATCGGTGGTGGTTGCCTCGACGTCATCACTTCTCACCAGCTGCGTCGTCATGATTGAAAGCGGACCGGAAGTAAATGTAGGAAAATCGAAGAGGGAACCAGCATTTAGCTGTACTAATTATTCTCGTCTATGGCTCCATGGTTACGTCGTCTATTGTACCGCAAGCGGAACGAGGCGGACCGACACGGGCTCCCTACAGAGTATAGTCGACTCGCCATAGAAGGGAGCCACAGCCTTCCTCAGCCCAAGGTTAACTGAACAAGAGTATACACGCATGGTGTTTACGGTCTAGTAGTCTGGTGTCATCAAGAAACGCCTGAGATGAAGTGAACCATGGTGAGTGAAGATTGGGAGCCACTTGTGTTGTCAACACGCCACCCACCTCTGTGCTCTTCTGCAGATACCTCAGTCACGAGACAGAGTTGTGCGTCAAAGTCCTGCACTCTCGCGGTTCAGCTGCTGGTTCAGTCTCTTCTATCAAGACTGTTTTGTTCGCTACAAGATGAGTAATGAGTCGCGTCCTGTTAACAAGGTTCACCCGACCGGCGGCAGCCAATCACGGGCTGTCACTGGTCACTTAACACTCATTTCTAGAACAGTCTGTTGTCCTTCAGCGGTAACTGGTATGAAGTACAAGAGGATCAAGATTCTCTACAGTCAACAACTGATGGTCGTGGAACTACTATCAACTAATCGTCAGTCTTCTAACATCGATATTTTTTTGGGGGGCGTTTATGGTCAATGGTGGAAAAAGAGAAGTAAATGTCATCTCTGCTCTATAATATTAACGTAATGCTTCTGAATACCTAGGAGCATGAGTCTGGAATAATAGTGTTTAAATGTTGAAACCAAGCAAAAAAGTCATTAAAAATTCTGGAGGAAGGAAATATGAAAAATTTTGGTAAATATCACTGTCTATTGAAAATCTATTGCACGGCGCCTAGAACATAAGATACTAGGAAAATTTTTGTCATGTGTTCTGTGCTTTGAGAGCAAGAGGGACGAACTGAATAAACAATTGACACTCTTAGTGTGTATAATTTTTGCTGTAATTTCAGCTAAGTACTGTGATAGTAGACGTAGTGTTCATTAATAATTGATATTGTGTTTGATTGTTTAATCTTAGAGAAGGTCATGTGGACCTTAAATATTTGAATAATTGGGCGAGTGGAACACCTGGATGAACTTTGAGGAGTTCAGTGTTCCTCTCCTGAAAGACTGAGATTTCAGTCTTTGTTTAAATTCGTGTTCTAGATGGAGCACGCTTTTGGTTGAAGAATTAGGGATATTGCATTTAGTTTTATCAGTTCAGGGATAGGATGTTTTTATTCTCAGAAATTGGGAAAATTACTGGGCTGTCAACAACATAGTCGAAATTCATGTCCCTGGATTTTTTAATTGTATGTTAAGGATTATTGTTATACAACCTGCTGGTTGTCACTGATGATTAGATATGATTGTTTTTGTTATTTTTGGAGGCTTTGGTTCAGATTGGTAATTATAGAGTAGGGGATTTGGGATAAGAAACTGCATGCTAAATAGTTTAACACACAGTTTCTTAAGTACTTGAGCGAGGGGTTTATAACAGTAGGACTGTTAATATAGAAGTCCATAAGATCTAACATTAAATGTTTTAGTCACTAGAAGGGAGGATATGATTGTTATAAGAATATTGAAATAGAGTTGGCAGTAAGTGACCTGACTAGTACGCCTGGGTCATCCCAAAGGATTAGTCTCATGTGTAGACGGTAGCGCCACTCGCCCCCATGACGAGTCATCAAACTAGGAGAATTATGAAAGGTATTACAGAATTAAGAGGAATTATCAATCATGGTTAAGTTCTTACGTTAAAATTAACGTCAATTGAGATTAATGAATAAGTCTTGTATGTTAGCAAAGAAGCATATAACTTCAGTAAGATCTGAAATAGGTAAAACATATTTCGTCACTGGAAAATAGGTATCTACCCTTCTTGTTTGTTAAATCATGTAAATTAGTGAAATACAAGTGCTACTGAATATTGTAATTAGCCTGGCTCGAGTATTTAGATTATTCCCAAGTGTTTTGGGATAATAGAGTCACCTTAAGTGACAAATGCAGGATTTTAGCATTAATCATTTTCAAAGAGTAACCTGGCCCCCTAGCCTAGGTCTGCCTGTGAGAGGTCAGTGTGGAGAGGAAGAGTTAGTGTGGATTGCGACATCCTGGGAGTTTGACTCCCAACAGTTAGTGTGGGAGTTTGACTCCCAGGATGTCGCAAACCACACTAACTCTTCCTCTCCACACTGACCTCTCACAGGCAGACCTAGGCTAGGGGGCCAGGTTACTCTTTGAAAATGATTAATGCTAAAATCCTGCATTTGTCACTTAAGGTGACTCTATTATCCCAAAACACTTCGGAATAATCTAAATACTCGAGCCAGGCTAATTACAATATTCAGTAGCACTTGTATTTCACTAATACATTTAACAAACAAGAAGGGTAGATACATATTTTCCAGTGACGAAATATGTTTTACCTATTTCAGATCTTACTGAAGTTATATGCTTCTTTGCTAACATACAAGACTTATTCATTAATCTCAATTGACGTTATTTTAACATAAGAAATTAACCATGATTGATAATAGGACGGGTTGGGTAAACACCTCTCCTCCTCCAGAGGGCAAGACTTAACAACTGGTCTGTCTGTGATATTTAAGGTAAATGTTTGTGTTTCTCAGTTTATTATAGTGTAGGAATCCACATTAATTGTAGTAATTAAATTACCAATTGTCTCCGTTAGTGTAATATTGTTAGTAAGTGTTCCAATAGGGTTTTATTAATTTTTATTTTTATTTGATTTTCAATAAATTTTGTATAGAAGATTATGGTGTTTAGTGCAATTAATCCCACCCCCCAACGGTTATTTTACATTGGTACTGGACTTATAACCCCATGCCTAAGACTAGGACTCTCTGCAAGCCTACAAGCATTTATTTAATAACTAAGATAATCCCTTTATACTTTGTTTTAATTACCACACTTAACGTAAAGCTTAACCCTCCTTTTCGGATAATTGGGATACCTTTTCGTAGCATGTTTAATTGAGGGTACCCTGCTTCTCGTCAATTGAGGGATGTACTCTGATAGCAGGTGGTGGCGGCGTTTCAGAGTTTTACAGTATAACACAAAGGGTACAGTGTCCTTGAGTTCGTGATATCTAAATGGTCAAACGTTTATATCTCTAGGAATTGTACTGAAGGTAACACAGCAGAACTGTGGTTTCTGTATATATAGGCTTAATAACGACCAGCATTTAACTAGTAAGTGAGGTTAAAGGCTGGCTCCCTTTACAGTCACGTCAGGCATATTTAGCCTCGAGGAGAAAGTTGCTTAGTTCTATCTAAGCTTTAAATGAATCCAGTCTAATATAATACTTTTAAAGTATAATTAAATTGTAGACTGGAAGAATTAAGAATTTGGGAGAAATAATAGTTACGTCGCCAATGTTGGCTGACACAATACTCCTCCATGCTTTCCAGGGAGCTTCTAGATCTTTCCTCACTGGAAAATTAATACAGTTAGTATGGTTAGTTTTCCGACATAACGAATTAAGTTTATTATATCAGGGGTTAGTAATTTGGGGGGTCGGAAATTTCCAACAACATTCCCAATAATTTAGGTGCTTTATTGCGTCAGTGTACGCCATATATGTTCTCTGTACTCCCTCTATTTCAGCAGTCCCTCATGCTCTGAAGAGGGAAGTGAGTACTGAGCAGTACTCAAGACGGGACAGCACAAGTGATCTGAGGAGTACAACCATTGTGATGGGATTCCTGGATTTTAAACTTCTCGTAAACCATCCTATCATTTTTCTGGCTGATGCAACATTTGTTTGGTTATGCTCCCTAAACGTTAGGTCATCAGATATCATTATTCCTAAATCATTTAATTTAGGAATAATATACCCAGGTGGTATGGTATTGCATACCATACCACCACACCCTCAGCATACCGCCACACACCCACCTCCCACACCACACCTGCACCACACCACACCTGCACCACACCCACACCACACCTGCACCACACCCACACCATACCACCACACCCACACCATACCACCACCCACACACCTGCACCACACCATAATACCACACTCATACCACACCCACACGATACCACTATACCCACACCATACCACTACACCCACACCATACCACTACACCCACACCATACCACTACACCCACACCACACCGCTACACCAACACCACACCTGCACCACACCCACACCACACCTGCACCACACCCGCACCACACCTGCACCACACCCACACCATACCACCACACCATACTGTCACACCCACACGACACCCACACCATACTTCTTGAGGTTATCTTGAGATGAATTCGAGGCTTTTTTAGTGTCCCCGCGGCCCAGTCCTCGACCAGGCCTCCACCCTTAGGAAGCAGCCCGTGACAGCTGACTAACACCCAGGTACCTATTTTACTGCTAGGTAACAGGGGCATAGGGTGTAAGAAACTCTGCCCATTGTTTCTCGCCGGCGCCTGGGATCGAACCCAGGACCACAGAATCACAAGTCCACCGTGCTGTCCGCTCGGCTCCCATTAACGACATTAACTATCAACGGCTGTCGGAAAATCCGACACCATTTAATAATAATATCATACAGACAGATAGCAGCTGTGTTGTATAAACTACTTACCCATAGAAAATGTAACTGTAGTGGAATTCCCGTCTAACAGTAGCCTAAAACAGCTACAAGTCACTGCGACCAATGTCACTGAACCCACTGCAGTCTCAGAACCATACTTTACTTTAATGATGAGTTATTCAATCTTCTGAATCAACTAACTGAATTAAACCCCAATAAATCTGATGACTGATTTGATACATTTATTATTTAATCAAGATGTATTCCATGGGCCTCAGTGTTTATATATCAGTGACCAGTTACCTGAACAAATTTCAAGTTATATCTAATGTCACTGATCTCACTGCAGTCCCTGAATCATACTTGACTGTAGTACTTGATCACATTCAGTCTTCTGGGTTAAATAATATATAATTAGGCTTGAATATTAGCCTTTCAAGAGTTAACAGGGAAATGAATTTGCATTAGACTTCTAACCCCTGCAACTCTAGTACGGGACATCCGTCCTGTACGAACAGACGCACAAATGTGTGATTACTAACTACTAACATCAAATTAATCAAATAACTCGAAGGAGGAGTATCGGTGTTCGTCTGTTCTAAAGAGGACTTCGACCCGTGAGCAGCCCCCTGGGGAATTATGTCGGAAAATCCGACACCATTTAATAATAATATCATACAGACAGATAGCAGCTGTGTTGTATAAACAAGTTACCCATAGAAAATGTAACTGTAGTGGAATTCCCGTCTATAGAAAACGGGATATCATTACCACACACTATTATATATTCACCACCTATTATGGTGGGAATTATTCTTAAATACATTAGTCTTTGGACTTTACCATCATAAAAACATCTCATATAAATTAACTTAATTATCAATATTAAAGTAGAGTAAATGTGACCCTTCTATCACTTTCTGTCATCTGGACAATGTAAGCCAGGCGTCAGTGAGGGAGGAGGGGCAGCCATTGTTGATACTTAGACCAGAGAGGCTCACGGGAGCAAATACGGCTCCTGTTAATTTTACTTGGACGAAGTGTTATGGAAACCAAAGGTGTACCATTATCAACACGCTGTCAACAAATCAAGTTAAGTGTTCTTTCCGAAACCCGTTTAACTTTCATTTGTGGCCATTAATGTCATTATATAGGGTGGTCCGGTTAGAGCACGACATAGCCTCATACTAAAGGTAATTAAGCCAGGTCTTCATTGTTCCATGTACAGTGTTTCTCTGATATACCTGTCATATATAGGATTCTGGCTTTACAGCTAGCGCCCCTTTGACAGGTCAAGACGAGGAAGCATGCTTTGTGCATCAGTTACCAGGGTGATGGAAGCTACCTCAAAGAGGGAAAATGTGGTGTCTACACCCTAGTTATACCTGGTGGACTAAGACCTGCTGTACTATAAGATAAGGAACCTTTTCAATGTATGTAGTCTAATAGGCTGCATATATATTTAATTAATATAAACCCCCCCTAATGTGTAGAGGATCGATGTGTGAGATTATTGCAGAAATACAGTCCACTTATCATTATACAAATTGCTATCGAAGTATATAAATTAACGTAAATATAAATTCTATATATATTCATATAAATTAAATAAACATAAATCTCACAGGTCGGTTCCCACAACTGCTACCACCAACAACCAACCACCACAACTACCAACAACAACAATCACGACCACGACCACCAACCACCACAACTATAAACAAGCACCACCACCACCAAACACCACAGCTATCAACCACCAACAACCAAAACTATGGATTCTCCATTAAGTGAAAATAGTGAAGAAAAAGTGTTGAACCCACTTTTATTATGCTCTTGCTTTATTTCTACTATATATAGAAATATATTTGTTATATATTTCTACATTTTGTATTTATACCATCAATCACAATCACGACTTTTGTGCAACATTTAAGGTTGCCACAAGGTCTAACATTTTATTTTGCCAACATTGTGCAGTAAGTTGTGGCAACCTGTTTATGACTACACACAATAACTTAGCTATTACATAAAAACAAATGTTGTCACTGCTTTCAAACACATTCCAGGTACGTTGTTACAACCTAAAATTGTTTGCTGGGGGTAGAAGCTGCTGCTAGCACAACCCATCCACTTGAAAATTACGTCGTTTTTCACTCGTATGCGCACTTAGGCTAAAAATTGTCGTACTAGAAAAGGAAAGTGGCTTGCGAAAGTGACGTACTATCCCGTTTTTTGCTTTGGGTACTTTGGCTTAGTCTGTTAGTTTAGGAGAGGACACATTAAATAAATGGTTTTCATGACGTTTTGAAACCTTTGGAGAATTTGCTACTCTCTTAACTTACCAGTGGACCCAAAACTTGGTGCTTTGGGTCCATTTCTTTTGGAAAATGAAATTCCATTTTCTAGTACGGCAATTTTTAGCCGTAATGCATATGATCGAAAAGGTACGTTCTTTTTAAGAGAACAGGTTGACGTCCCATATACCCCTATCCGCTCTATAGTGGGATGTGATATCTTTTTACTCCACCACAGGCAGGACAGGGGATGCTGTTCAAGAGGTTTCAAATGTCTCCCTCGTCCCATTGTGTTAATAGTTGATAGTGAAGTCCCCGGTGTCCCCCCCCCACCTCACTCCCTCAACCAGAGAACTCATGCAGAGGAAGCGTTTTTATGATATTTATATAAAGTGATTTTGAATAATAAGATAAACTGTCCATCAATTCATGTATAAATTTAGCTTTACGAATCGATACTTCTGGGTTTACCACATTACCATTGAGTCTTCTGTTATTTATTAATGTTTAAGAATGATTGAGATTGCAGCTGATGGAACCCACAGATCCCAGGCATCTTCAAACACAATAATTACAAGGGTAAACCCTTCACCCTCAGGTCAACCTCATTTCTGAGTCAGGCTTCTTCAGACATTGCTTATCCAGGCATGAGTGTTGAGTTCCCCCTCACCGCTTAACCTGCAGGTTACCCATTCTGTCTAATGGTTCCCTCTGTCGTCACACGTGGCTCCTCATTAAAGATTATGTTCAGGTAAATTAGTCGCCTTACCGTCATAAGTTACTTTCACTGAAACGTAATAAATGAAGGATGAGCATGATAGAAGAACACATAACATGTCAAGGCTGAACATGATGAAGAACACACAACATGTTAAGGCTGAACATGATGAAGAACACATAGTATGTTAAGGCTGAACATGAAGAAGACCACATAACATGTTAAGGCTGAACATGATGAAGAACACATATCGTGTTAAGACTGAACATGATGAAGAACACATAGTATGTTAAGGCTGAACATGAAGAAGAACACATAACATGTTAAGGCTGAACATGATGAAGAACACACAACATGTTAAGGCTGAACATGATGAAGAACACATAGTATGTTAAGGCTGAACATGAAGAAGACCACATAACATGTTAAGGCTGAACATGATGAAGAACACATATCGTGTTAAGACTGAACATGATGAAGAACACATAGTATGTTAAGGCTGAACATGAAGAAGAACACATAACATGTTAAGGCTGAACATGATGAAGAACACATATCGTGTTAAGACTGAACATGATGAAGAACACATAGCATGTTAAGGCTGAACATGATGAAGAACACTTTGTTGGAACCGACTTGTGAGATTTATATTTAATTTATATGAATTTATATAGAATTTATATTTACATTAATTTATATATTGCAATAACAATTTGTATGATGTTAAGTGGGCTGTATTTCTGCAATATTTCTCACAAATCGATCCTTACACATTAGGGGGGTTATATTAAATTTATATATATGCTGCCAATCAAACTACATTATTAAACTACATATATTAGTATATAAAATTGGGGTACCTTATGTTATTGTACAGCAGGCTTAGTCCACCAGGTATAACTAGGATGTAGACACCAAATTATCCTCGTGAGAGGTTAGCTTCCATCACCCAAGTAACTGATGTACCAAGACTAATTCTTGCTTCCTCTTCTTGTTCCTGTCAAAGCGCACTAGCTGTAAAGCCGGAATCCTAATATATGACAGCTATATCAGAGAAAACACTGTATATTATATAAGATAAGGGTCAAGGCTTAATTACCTGTATTTAGAGGCTCTTTCTCATGCTAACCGGTTCTCCCCATATCTACCTAACATTAACAGGCCCGAAATGATTAGATAAACGGGTTTCAGTAAGACACTTCCCTTGTATATGTTGACAGCGTGTTGATGATGGAAGAACACTAATTTGATCTTCATAACACTTGGTCGAAGAAAATTTATAGGAGCTGAATTTGCTCCCCAGCGCCTCTCATCTTAACAATAGCTGACCTCACCATTACTAACGCTCCTGGCTCACTTTGTCCAGATGTCAATAAGCGATAGAAGGATCACATTTACTTTATTTTGATACTGATAATTAATTTAATAAGTTAATTCATATGTGATGTTTTTAGGATGTAATAAGTCCAAAGACTACTGTATTTAAAAATAATTCCCAACAGAAGAGCTGGTGAATTTATAGTACTATGTGGCAATGATATCCCGTTTTCTATTGACAGGAAATTCCACTACATGGTACATTTTCTATGGGTTAACTTGTGTATACAACGGCAGCAATATTATCTGCCTATTGCATGTAATAATATTAAATGGTGTCGAGTTTTCCGACACACTTAACATGTTAAGGCTGAAGATGATGAAGAACGCATAACATGTTGAGACTGAACATGATGAAGAACACATAACATGTTAAGGCTGAAGATGATGAAGAACGCATAACATGTTAAGACTGAAGATGATGAAGAACACATAACATGTTAAGACTGAACATGATGAAGAACACATAACATGTTAAGGCTGAACATGATAGTAAACCACTTAAAAACCTAACAAATGCTTTCTTATCTTAAATCACGAGTCGTTACTCTGATTCATACTAGATAAGTTTAGATTCTGAAAATACATAGATAAATATTGTTTTGGAAACATGAGTTATTGAAGTGATTACCAGACAACATAATAGACATTGGATTGCAGGATTGTTGCAAGCGACGGGTAGACATATATATACTGTCACATGAATCTCCTGCATAGCAGTGGAACTGCTTTTTCCTTTCACCTTCAATGCCTCTGCATTGGTAGTCTACATCTACACCAGCCCAGATGAGTCATCAGTCCTGCCACGTCTCCATACCCTCCAGGGCCTGGCACGGCCTGGTACAGCCTGGCACGGCCTGGCACGGCCTGGCACGGCCTGGTACAGCCTGGCACGGCCTGGTACGACTCAGAGGCAAGCCCGGCGCGTCTGCTAACTGATAGTTTGCCCCCACAAACAAGCAGTTAGCCGCCTTCAACTGGCAGTGGTGCAGCTCAACACAAAGGCACCGCCAGCCACAACGAGCAGTTTGCTAGCTGACAAGATGTCCACCTTGTGTTGACACTGAAGGAGTCATCACTGCCGGACTATATAAAGGGTGCTGCCTCCCTGGAGAGTCAAGGCACTACGGGCTCACCATAGCCCGTGTTGCTTGGAATTTTTTGTTCCAGGTAGCAAATCTTTAACAAGAACAACAACCTGGAGAGTCTACGGGCTCATCATAGCCCGTGCTACTTGGAACTTTGTTCCAAGTAGCGAATCTTTAACAACAACAACATCCCTGGAGAGCCAGTCTCTCTCTTAGTGCTCTAGGATCACGTTCGTGTCTCTCACCCGTCGTCCGCCTTCAGCCAACGCCGTGTGACTGATGCCATGGTGGTATGGTAGCTGTCTTCAGTACACCAGTATATCTTTATGCTTTTATTTATTGCTTATAGATTATTTTTGTATTAATGTCATATTAACTTGTTCACCTTTGCATTACAGGATAGCCAAGTATTTTCAGGGGCATTTATGTTCATTAATATTTCAGTAATTTTTTAAATTTTTTAATTGATTTTCATTTGTTTCCACCTGCGACTTACACACTGCAAGGCCAACAGCAGCATTTTTTTTTATTTGTGTGAGGGAGAGCAATACCATCTTGGCTCAGTATAGCTGCGATACCACAACCCGTCACATAAATTTGGGGGTCTGTCCTAGGAGCTGGTCTGAGGAGCTGTTCCTAGTAACCCTTGCTTAATGTTGTGTTTAGTTGTTATACTTGGCTTTTATACTTTACATTTTTTCAGAATTCATTTTGAGATTTACATACTGGTAACTGAACACATCTACTTTAAAGGTGTAGCAATTTGTGATCTGTTTATTAGATTGACTTTATTTATGTGAGTTTTTATACACAAATTCATGCTCGTAATGGTTAGTCTTCTAAGCTATTACTATATCTTTTTGTCCACATTGATTTTGTTCCAACAGAGAGGACTCACTCAGGCAGATCACCTCCTCGGGTACTCATCAGGTACTTTGATTTGTCTTCAAACTATTATGTTCCACTTTGTATTACAAACTTAGGAGGAAGTATTGGATTAGAGATCCTTTCGCATCCAGAACTGTGTTATACATTCGGGACGTGTATAGCCGTTCCGGTCACAGTGGTGACACTCCCTGCACCTCTAAGCCTTCGTTTAAAGTTCTTGATTAACTGCTCAGGTAGGGAGTTTACTATTCTTTTACAGAGCACAAAGAACAGTAACTCTGCAGTTAATTATCTAGATTCCAGTAGGACAATTCTTGCCCTTATCGTCAGTAGAGTACAGAGTACAGACATCCCTACATCCTGCTTATATTTTACTACCTTGAAACATTCCTTTATATTGTTTCTCCAAGTTCTTACTAAAGTCAAAGACTTAGTTATATTTCAGATTAATATATATAGTGTAGTTATTTATCTTGTAAATTTATTGTTGCCTTACAGGATAGTTACTTACGTACAGTGTTGCCAGTTATATAACAACCATTCTCGTGCATATTGCCACATCACTTACAAGACAGTCTAGTAATCCTCACTTATTGGTTCGCCTGCAGGGTACTCGCATTTTTCTTCCATTGATATTTTGCTTTTATATAATATTCAATATGTTTAGGTTAGCCGCATTTCGTGCTAACCCGGAGGAGGAGCTCCAAACATTAATTCGTGCTACTAGAGCAGAATTAATCACCCTTACTACCGAATACCACATCACTCCTCCCCATGGGGTCACCAACGCTGGACCATTCTCAATCGACTTGAGAATAGTCCAGGACGGACCGAAGCGTCGTCGTCCCTTCACCATCTAGTGTGTAGTCTGGTCAACTCACCAAAGCTAAGCTTCATAACCTGATTATTGACCATCTTGCAGACAATGATCTTATTACTCCAGAGCAGCAGGACCAACATAGAGTTGCTGATAAAACCACACTTACACACATGAAACGAAAAATCTAGTTAGCGCAACTAGAAGCTGCTGTCGATGAACGCAAACGGGAGATGAGACGACAAGAGGCTGAATTAGCCCGTGAACGTGAACGAGAACAACGCCAGCTACAACAACAAGAAGCTGAAATACAACGTGCGCGTGAACAAGAACGACTCCAGATCCAGCAACAAGAAGCTGAACTGCCACGTCAACGTCAAGAACAAGAAGCTGAACTGCCACGTCAACGTCAAGAACAAGAAGCTGAACTGCCACGTCAACGTCAAGAACAAGAAGCTGAACTGCAACGTCAACGTCAAGAACAAGAAGTTGAACTGCCACGTCAACGTCAAGAACAAGAAGTTGAACTGCCACGTCAACGTCAAGAACAAGAAGCTGAACTGCAAAGTCAACGTCAAGAACAAGAAGTTGAACTGCAACGTCAACGTCAAGAACAAGAAGTTGAACTGCAACGTCGAAGAGAAGTAGAACTACTACAATCCTAGCTCAAGAGCATCAGCTCAAGAGACAACAAGAGGAGGATGGAGTTGGCATCACATTACGCTTGGAACAAGGTAGATCCGACACTGCGCCCGAGTTCCGGCTCCTGGAGTTAGAACTTGAAAGTACCCACCTCTCTCAGCGCCGTGAAGCAGTAGCCAACTTACCAGTATGCTTTAAGCCTACAGATTGTATTAAAATGATGCCGCCTTTTGTAGAGGCTGAAGTAGATTCAGTTTTTGTGTCATTCGAGGCCTTGGCCACGCAGTTACAATGGCCTAGGAATCAATGGTCAATACTTCTCAGGTCACATCTTACAGGAAGAGCTGCCTTAACACTCAGTACTCTTGCCAACGAGACTGACTACGATGTACTCAAGCAAGACCTTGACACCTATCTACTCTCCACTGAGAGCTACCGACGACGCTTCAGGTTCTATATAAAAACTCAGGCTCAGACCTACGTGCAGTATGTGCAGACCAAAACCAGGTATTTTTTTTAAATGGTTAGAACCAGCTCAGGTGACCACATTCCAAGAACTTATCAATTTAATACTGATGGAAGAGTTTACCCGCAGAGTACCAAACCCCATACGCCTATTGTTACGAACCCGGATCCAGCGTCCGAGCATGGAGCAGTGACGACCGCGCCATCTGTGGGTCAGCTCCCAAAACCCCCTCCAAACGGACGACGACACCTGGTGAGGACGACGTGTACTGGCTACGAGGGCCAGTATCCAGTCCTGTTCAGCTCACAACACCGCCGCTGCTGACCTCTGGTGAGGTGGTGCTCAGACTACAATGCCATCTATGGAGTGGATATGTCAGGCGTTTGTGTCTGAGCCTGTAAGTGAGGTGTTTTAGTGTCCCTGTTATTGATAACGTGTATGCTTACAGAGTCGACCTGGGACTGCTGTGTTGGAAGTTGAGTCAGTCTACCCAAGGCAGCCGTCTCCATACCTTGTGCCTTACTGTAGCAGCTGTGAGTCGCCTCCCGGAAGAACACTGTGGTGTTACCCTGCCAGTGGAATGGTAGTAGAAGGATTACCCGGGACCGACTGCTGGAGACGATTATCCACTGGGGTATTGAGGACAGGAGAGTGATTTGTGGTATCACACGAGGCTCCTGTCTAGGGCGTTACCCTAATATCACCCGTGGAGTGGCCTGACCAGCGTTGTTGATCCAGAACCTGCCAGCAGACCTGCTGGACTTGTGGTTGACGGCCTCCACGGCGGTGCCCCCAGTGGACCTGTGTTTTGGCTGACCTGTGGCCAGGGTAGACTCAGCTTGGTCGAAGGATTCGTCAAGAGACCACGAGGATCAAGAGCACCGAGGACTCAGCACCGAGAGTCTGGATCCAGAGTCTTCAGCAGAAGACGATTGTGTGTTTCCCCTGTACAGTGTTAATACCCCTCCCCCTGTGCTCTCTTTTATATATATTATTTATTTGGTGATGGTAACAATTATAGTCTTAAGTTCTTAGCTTTCTTTCCCTTCCCCTTTTTAAGTTTCTCGCGTCACGGATCACATCCCTTGAAAGCCACTACGGGCTTGGGGTCGGATACAACTTCCTCTAACATCAGAGTAAGAACCCCGTTGCGTCCCGAGAGGGCCATAACACCTATATCTTGCAGATAAGGGAGAGACGAAGCTCAGTAAATGTGCACAGTTAGCTGATACTTACAGTTTAATTCATAAATCTTATGACTCAGGTTACAGTAAACCATCTTGGTCCAGTCAAGCTTCACGTAAAGTAAATCGTAAAGACACTAACTATGCACTTTACTGTCGAACATATAGACATCTTATTGACCAGTGTCCAAATCCTACACTGTACTAGTGAAACTAGTACAGTTTCACCTAAGCCAAAGCATCCACCCACTAAGCCTACCAAGCCTGTACTACATGTAAATGTTCCTGTTAGTGATCTTGCTTTATTTCATAGACATGTGTATCCAGGAACTGTGTCAGCCAATGGTGAAAATTTCGAGGGTAAGAGCCCAATACGCATCTTGAGGGACACGGCTTCGCTGCAGTCTATTCTACTAAAAGCCGCTGCACCTCAAGTCACCTACACTGGAGAAACTGTCCTGATCACTGACCTCACTGCAACTACACCATACCCGCTCGCCTCAGTCTACCTGGAGTGTCCATTCATTCGTGGAAAGGGCCAAGTTTTTATTCGGGAGAAACCTTTCCCCATGCCAGGAATTCCACTTCTCCTGGGCAACGACTTGGCCAACCGGCAAGATTCCACCAATTTGATCATCTGCAACAAACCCCGGGTATGTGACTCAGCCACGGAAGAAGATCCCACTATGACTTTTGCAGCAGAAGAAGAGGTAACCGTGACAGAAGAATCAGCAGACATCTCCCAGCCTGTGCTAGTGACTACCCGGGCTCAAGCCGCTCAACCACAACAAGTAGCAGCAGCTGTCCCTCAAGACGTGCGAGGCCTCCCTCCTAATCTCAACCATTTGGAGTTCCGTAAGTTACAACAAGCAGATTTGTCACTAACTCCTCTTTTCTATCAAGCACAGATTAAGACCGATGTCATTACAGGATTTTATATAGACACTAACCAATTATTGTATCGTAGATACAGACCCAGTAAGCTTAAGGCAGAGAATGATTGGGCTGACGTGAATCAACTAGTGGTTCCAACATCATTAAGGAAAGATATATCTTTAGCTCATGGCCTAATGTCTCATTATGAGATCTATAAAACTTATAATGCCCTTTTACAAGACTATTTTTGGCCAGTCATGGCATGAGATGTCGAGATCTATGTTACCAATTGTCATACCTGCCAAATAGCAGGTAAACCAAATGTAGGTATTCCCAAAGTACCACTTATTCCTATTTCTGTGCCTTCTGAACCTTTTACCAGGTTAGTAATCGACTGCGTTTGGCCCTTAACAAAAATCCACGCAGGCAACATGTACATCATCACTATAATGTATCCTACAACCAGATTCCCAATAGCAGTTCCCGTTGAGAACATTACGGCTGCAACAGTTGTCAAGCATCTGTTGAAGATCTTCACTCAGTATTGTCTAGTCCATATCATCCTGCTTCACAGGGATCTCTGGAACGTAGCAATCAAACCATGAAGTCTTTGTTAAAGAAATTTTGTATTGATACTGAGAAGAATTGGGATAAGCAATTAGATCTCCTTAAGTGTATTATCAGAAGTCTTCCTAATGAGTCCCTTGGAGTATCTCCTTATGAGATGCTCTACGGCCGTAAGTGTCGTGGTCCTCTTAAAGCTTTTAAAGATTCCTTGACGTCATCCACCTTCAGTGATTCCCCTTAATGTGCCTCTTTTTCTTAAAAACTTGAGACATAAACAATTACATAAGTGTGCTAGTGATAATTTACTGATCTCCCAACATAAGATGAGAGCACACTTTGACAAGAACACTAAGGTAAGAAAGTGTAATGTAGGAGACTTCGTTCTAGCCTATTTTCCTATCCCAACCTCTCCATTTAAAAATAAATTTTCAGGACCTTATCGCATCAAAGAATGCAAGAACAACAACAACTACATTCTAGAGACTCCGGATCGGCGTCGCAAGTCACAACTCTGCCACGTCAACCTGCTCAAGAGTTATCAAGGTAATCCGCCACCAGTGTTATTATCTGTATCTGTTTTTACCGAGAGGTATCCCAACAGTGATGCATGCCATGCTACCTCTTCATCTGATGGTAAAAATAACATCAAGACCATGAAGTCTAACAGTGAGATTTTAAAAGATCTTCCCAAATACCTAGAACATTCTAACAATAGTGCTCCTTTAATTAAATTACGGTCTATGCATAAAAAACTGTTTCAGGACACTCAAATGGAATGTAATTGAGTGCAACATGATATCCAGCTGCTTCCTGATACGATGCTCATCCGTCAACCTTACTACAGCATCAGTCTACAGAAGAGAGAAGCCATGTTCACCGAAGTAAAGTACCTACTCAGCAATGGATTAGCTACACCTTGTGAGTCTCCTTGGGCTTCACTATGCATACTGGTTCCCAAACCATATTGGCAAGGTAAATTGATTGATGAAGATTAAGCCACCCAAAAGGTGGCACGGGCATGAATAGCCCGTAAGTGGTGGCCCTTTGGAGCCATTACCAGTATCATTATCTGATACTGGAGATCTGTGGAGGTGCAACTGCAGCCTACGGAGAGGTTGTGCACCGATTATAGGAAGATAATGCAGTTACCATCAAGGACTTTTATCCTTTATCTCGCATCGACGACACCTTAGATGCAATAGGTAATGCCCTCTTTTTGTCCCAAATAGATCTCTTAAAGGGCTACTATCAAATCAAACTTTCTGAGTGTGCTAAAGATATCTCAGCCTTTATCACGCCTTTTGCCCTTTTTAGGTATGGACGGTTACCTTTTGGACTTTGCAATGCCCCAATTACTTTCCAGCGAGCTGTGAACCTCGTCATTCAAAATCTTGACAACACCTATGCCTACCTGGACGACATCGTTGTAGCGACCAACTCGTGGGAAGAACATCTAGACCGACTGCAACGACTATTCTACAAGCTTCTCCAGGCAGGTCTCACCATTAATTTGGGCAACTCCACGTTTACTAAAGGTAAAGTACAATTGTGAGATTTTTTTCTACACCTACCTCCCTTAGGAGGTGGACTACAAGTTTAAAGGCTGCTCACGGCAGTTATGCATGAGTCCAATAGAAAAAGGAAAAGCGGGAGCAAACCGCCAGGCCTCCACCACTAGGGGTGAAAACCTGTCCACAATAGGCCGCTGACTCCTCCTAGTTAAACAGGACGTTAACACTAATAAAGGGTAACCGACGGGTTCTCAATATCTAATATTTATATTTGATGTGGCGCTATGAATTGGAATTCGAATTCCCAAGAACAGCCGTCTTATCAAGATCACATCAACATTTAATCGTAAAATGCAGAAATATGGTGGAATAATATGGTTGAAGGGTTGACATCAAAGACCGTTTTCTATAACATAACAATTTATTAATAACAAGAGACTAACTACTACATTACCGAGTTTACGTTACGTTAATGTCCATCCAGTGGCACAATAACAAACAGCTAAATAGCAACCCTTGCTGTGCGGCTGCATACTGAACTAACCTGAACACAGGTGTGCCCACTGATGACGCAATATTGCAAATCAAAGAAAAATATCACAGACTAAGTTACACCACAGCGAATGGTTACGTTATTGTACATCAAGTGGCATTTGCAACACAGCTATTCAACAGCCCCTCGAGAAGTGACAGCAGGCTCCATCTTGCTGACACTTCGGGCTGACAACATGAACTAACTGAACAAATAAAGGATATCCACTGAAGACACAAGCATGCAATCAATAGTGTCTCAGTTTCCCTGACAGCTACTATAATCACAAGCTTAGGGGTCCTCCAGGCCCCCAGGAGAGACCCACGTAACTAGGCGGGTAGTCCAACAGTGACCCCCCCCCCTATCACAACCCAGTGTGAACATTATTTGCAACTCCCTACAAGAAGTTGCCCTGTAAATAATAACAAAGACAGGCAAGGCGGGATTCTGGGACACAGTTCCACAAATCCCTAGATTACTCTACTCTCGTCACCAGACGACAACCAAAAGAAATTGCCTTAAGTGATTAATTACGTTAATTGACTGATCGCAGCAATCAGCAACAAAGTACTACGGTAATCACAAACAATTGTCTCACACTAGACAAAGGCATGATGATACTCTACGTTAATCATTAACACTTGTCTCTTTTGTTAACAATAACTCAAACTTATATTACATCACACTTGACTCCTAGCAAGTATTCAGTGAGTAATTCTTAATTAAGGTCAAACGGACCACTAATTACATCCCCATTGAGTTACGTTAACTAAGCCTACCCTAACTTGGTAGCCTCTCAACAGTCTGTGTCAAAAATTTACTAGTGACTGTTAAAAACCCTAATTAATGCTGAGCAATTAATTAACTGTCACCAGGACCGATAATTAATCATCCATAAATACGTCTCACTCCGCACTGCCTAAGCAGGTCTCATCAAACACTGTGAATTCACGGGAAAGGAGTTAATTACCCCTAATTAACAAGATGTGCCACTAATCCACTGTCCTCAGACAGGATATGATTAATACAACGATTTATGCTAGCTCCATGACCTCGCTTTACTGATTCATTGGAGCCCTCCGATGTTAATTACTCCACTAATTAACATGAGTCACTAATTGCTATACCCCAGAAAGGTAATTAGTCCCGAGTAAATTACGTTAACACAAATACTGACAGATCCTCTCCCACTACGTGAATTCATCATGAGAAGGCTAATTACATAATTAGCTAGAGTGGTCAATTAGTTGTCACACGGACAATTAATTGCTCCCGAGACGTATCTCACTCAAGCTCAATGCTGTTCTCTCTCATAACAGCTCTCACTCACTCAACAATAAGTGTGCACCCCTTATGCAGTTAATTCCCCAATTATTAACTCACTGAATCCTTAAGTCCTCAACACAACTTAAAGAAACAAAGTAACCCCAGTGTTACATAGGTCACACTACAATGGCATGCAACATCACAAATGCACTGCCCACATACGGTTGCGGCTACTGCAACTCGCTAATTACTGTGCCCACACAATAATGACACACGGTAGTGCAACACACAAGAGTATACCAATATTACTGCCCCCCCCCTTTTCTTGCAACCGTTGCAAAGGACTACTGTGAACACACTCTTATCTCAGCACGACAATTATTTAACCAATCAATTGCCTGCTCTCATTAAGTACTGTGAATTTCCCTGAATAATCCTAGAGGTTCCTTAAACCCTCAACACAGTTCCTAGGGCAATAATATTGTATAGTCTGATAACAATACTGCACAAACCTGCAACATATTGATGCCGTCAGCATACCCCACAGGCTAATGACATCATTAGGCAATCAGTCAGCAATCACATCTACTGACTCACCACACAACACAGTACATAAACATGCAAATGAACACATAGAAATGGCATTCACATAATCAATGAAAATTATATCATCAGGTAAATGTAACTCTAACTACACAGACCTCAGGGTACCCACTGACATCCCTGCAACCTGGCCTGCCTACCTCTAATGATTATAATTTTACATGCTGATACACATAGCACTAATCCAGTCTGACCGATTATATAGAATCGACAACTGGATCATTTATATGGTAAATCTCTACACTGACCGGTTACATACTCGAGTCAGTCTACACACATATATACATCATGATACTACAGTGTGGTCCCGTGTACAACATCTATCTCCAGGTACCGCCCTACCAGTCACCTGGACGTGCTACAGACAGCTGTCTCTAAGCTGCTTCCCTAGCCTGGCGAGGCTCTGAGACAACTCTTACCGGGAATTTCCACCGGTACTCATCACACTGTACACAATGATAAATTTTACTCACGTCTAACCTCCTCATTTTACTCATTTCCCAGGTCACTACCACTCTAGCTGTCAACACTTAGCTTGCTCCTCATGCGTCGACAAGATGTGGCCCTAGGCGTTCCCGGGAAAGTGGCCAAGTGGCCCAAGGAGGTGGCCAAGGCATGTGGCCACCGCGTGGCCCACAGCGCCCCTCCCGAGCTGAGAGGGGGGGGGGTGGGGGTGGTAGCCGGCGCGCGGGCTGGCGGGTGGGTAGCCGGTGCGCGGGCCGAGCCGAGTCGAGTGGCCGGGCCGAGCCGAGTGGCCGGGCCGAGCCGAGTGGCCGGGCCGAGCCGAGTGGCCGGGCCGAGCCGAGTGGCCGGGTCGAGCAGCTGGGTGGCCTAGGAGTGGCCTGGGGTGGCCGCCGGGCATACACACGTGGTTGAGGAATCGCCCACAATTCCAGCAAACCAGAGCCTGACTTGCTCTACACTGGGGTGACAATGGCCGGCGGCGTCACCACACTGACGCAGCCTGGTGGAATTCAAAGTCCCATAGGGGCCTGTAATCACACCACAATTACACTAGGAGGCCCAACTTGATTCCGCTAATTGTCCAACAACACTAGACAGGTTATACAAACCACCTGTTACACCATGAGGCTCTGCCAGCTGCCTCATGGATGAACACTGTCAACTGTCTCTTTAGCTTTTTACTGTTCCTTCCGTACCTTGTTGGCCCTCAAATTTCACAAAAATTGGGCCTAGACACAACCCGGGATGGCAAGAGTACCATCCCTGCTAGTTAATACGGTAACGTCCGCGATTAACGGGGGGTGGAGGGGGAAAACTCCCCCCCCCCTCCACCGAGACACGTCCTCGTTCACCTGCTACCCTGCTCAGACTGCCTCTATGGCGGGCAGGGAAACTCAAATGCCCATATCTCCCCCCTACCTTGTCTTGACCAATCAGCAGGGAGCCGGCACACTACCAAGATGCCGCTTCCAACCACAGCTCTTCGCGCCAAAACTCGTCTTGGAGCACAGGTGCCTAAACCAATCACATGCCTCAGTCATCCCGTGACGTCACAAGGAGGGGGAGGCCTAAAAGACAGTGGCGTACTGTCTCACATGGTGGGGGGGGGGGGGGGAAGGCAACGTTCACCCCACTGTCCCTTCCCCCCTATAAAACCGTTGGGAGAGTCAAGTACCTCCCTACACCACTTCACTCTCAACTCCCATCCTATTTCACAGAAACAGGAAAATTTCTGTAATTCTCTCTACAGAGCAATCACAGGCCTCTAACCAGTCCCAACCGATAGACCTTAACATAAGCTTTCATTCAACACCCCACAAGTATATGTTAGTTTGAAAGCTTCAGTTTCTATTGTTTCCTAGAGCGACTAGCCTAATGTAGAAACTAGGAAAACAAGCTGAGGGAATCTAGATTCCCTCACAACAATACCTTGGTCATGTTATAGGCAGTGGAAGCTTAGCACCTTTAGACATACATCTTCAAGCCATCCAAAAATATCCACAGCCCACTACTCGTAAACAACTTATGAGATTCTTGGGACTAGCGTCTTACTATCGTAGGTTCTGCAAGAATTTCAGCATAGTTGCCACACCTTTAATAGATCTAACGAGCCCTAAAAGGAAATACATTTGGACCAACTCACAATCTATTGGCTTCGAACAATTGAAAACTTTGCTGTGTACTAACCCTATTCTCGCCACTCCAGATGTGAAACAACCCTTCATCCTTAATGTTGATGCCAGCAGCACCGGCATTGGGGGTGTCCTGATGCAACAAAGAGAGGGAGAAGTCCTACCAGTCAGCTACTACAGCTATAAGCTGTAGCCTCACCAACAAAACTACAGCACTATAGAGAAGGAGCTACTCGCCATCGTCCTATGCTTGCAACGATATGAACATTACCTTCAAGGGACACCAACACATCACCATCTATTACGATCTTAATACTTTTCGTTTTCTACAGCAAGCCCAATTCTCCAACCAGCGTCTACTTCGTTGGGCCTTGTACTTACAAAACTACAACGTCCAGATCTTCTTCATCAAAGGATCAGACAACATAGTTCCGGACGCACTATCACGTGTTCATGAAGTGGAACCTTCCGCTTCCACACTCCTTCCAGCATCGAAATCTCAGGCATTAGGAAAAGGCTTCGGGGAGAAGCTGTCACATGAATCCCCTGCATAGCAGTGGAACTGCTTTTTCCTTTCACCTTCAATGCCTCTGCACTGGAAGTCTACATCTACACCAGCCCAGATGAGTCATCAGTCCTGCCACCTCTCCATACCCTCCAGGGCCTGGCACGGCCTGGTACAGCCTGGCACGGCCTGGCACGGCCTGGTACAGCCTGGCACGGCCTGGCACGGCCTGGTACAGCCTGGCACGGCCTGGCACGGCCTGGTACGACTCAGAGGCAAGCCCGGCGCGTCTGCTAACTGATAGTTTGCCCCCACAAACAAGCAGTTAGCCGCCTTCAACTGGCAGTGGTGCAGCTCAACACAAAGGCACCGCCAGCCACAACGAGCAGTTTGCTAGCTGACAAGATGTCCACCTTGTGTTGACACTGAAGGAGTCATCACTGCCGGACTATATAAAGGACGCTGTCTCCCTGGAGAGGCAGTTTATGTTTACGGGCTCACCATAGGCCACTTCGTCCTGAGTAGCTAAATCTTTAACAACAACAACAACCCTGGAGAGCCAGTTTCTCTCTTAGTGCTCTAGGATCACCTTCGTGTCTCTCACCCGTCGTCCGCCTTCAGCCAACGCCGTGTGACTGATGCCATGGTGGTATGGTAGCTGTCTTCAGTACACCAGTATATCTTTATGCTTTTATTTATTGCTTATAGATTATTTTTGTATTAATGTCATATTAACCTGTTCACTTTTGCATTACATGATAGCCAAGTATTTTCAGGGGCATTTATGTTCATTAATATTTCAGTAAATTGTTTAATTATTTATTTGATGATTTTCATTTGTTTCCACCTGCGACTTACACACTGCAAGGCCAACAGCAGCAGTTTTTTTTATTTATTTGAGGGAGAGCAATACCATCTTGGTTCAGTATAGCTGTGATACCACAACCCGTCACAATACATAAGTTTTTTTTTCAGTATGAATGAATATGGGCAATATGTCTTCTGGAGTTTCATTTATTCATATAAATGAAAGTGCAACAATTACAACTCCTTGATGCTCTAGTTGCAGGTTAGTACAGTGACTGGTGCTGTGTGGAAATATGTACTTCCTACATAACTGAAAATAGTGAAACCCTCCTGTTTTTGTCTCAATATCTAATGGTCAGCTAACAATATTGAGATTCAAGAATTATGTAATGATGTTTTAATTACATACTTAACACATGTTTGCTTCAGTCTCAAGTCGTTTTGCTCAGATAACAACGGGTGGGATGCATAATATCTTTATTTCTAATTTTGTTTAACTAACAATGTCAACTCCTTGTTTTCCTTGTCTCAAGGTTGTGTTATCATATAACAACTTGGTTGATGAAGGATATCCTCAGTGATCATCTTGCTTATCTGACAATGATAACAAAATATTGCCTTCCTCTCAAGTCAGTATAGTTAGATATCAGCTAGTGTGAAGCATGATATCATAAACTCCAAATATTAATTAGCGAAGATAACATCTTGTTATTTGTACATATAGCTAGCAATGTAAAATAACAAATGGTGGAGTTTAGGTTTAGTGTATCTTTAACAATGATAAAGGTTATCTTTCTTAACTGATGACGTCAACAATGTTTCTCTTTCCTCCATCAAGTAACGTCAAATAGCAACTTTTAGATTCCAATAATAGGTACTTTGGTTAAATGATGGCAACAATGTTTTCCTTACCTCAGGCTAGTATTACCAACATTTTATTGCCGAGCCTTCTTAGTGTAGGACACGTATAATGGTCATTTTACAAGGCTGGAGCTATCGGTTCACCCTAGTAAGTTCATCCATTGTGGGTTCGAGTATCATTATTAGGGGAGACCCCCTGCTGGATATTTGGAATGATTAAAGAATACGATGTCACAGAGAGATGGATTACTGGCAGGCATTTTTTGTCCAACTAAAGTCAGACCGAGGCTATTAGAGCTGTGCATTTGGGGTGATTTTGAGACAAGATAGGCCCAGAATATGTTGATGTTAAATACTGAGGGTGTGCTAATATATTTAATGTCATGGTATGATTAGTTTATATTAGTTCTATGACAAATTACCTTAAATTTGTGAAAAAAATATCATCCTTACAATATATCATCTTTCAAATTCTTAGATAACTGTCACTCAATTTATGTCTAAAATATAAATTTATAATAAGATTGTTATACATCTGTTTAGTTTTTCCAGCATTGAAAAAATTTGAATAAGTTGTTAGAAGTTACGTTCCTGATTCTGGTAATGACAATATCTTGTTGTTCTGTTATGGTCTTCTCTTATATAACTAATTTACTGTGCTTTTATATGTTAACTTTTCAAATTATATATATATATATATATATATATATATATATATATATATATATATATATATATATATATATATATATATATATATATATATATATATATATATATATAGGCCATATAGGCCTAGGGGACGGACGTGTGACGGAGGAGCTGCTGCCTTCTCAGCCATTACCCTGAGACATCTTGGCCTCACCGTACCAAAACTCAACCATATTCACCGTGAATACACCAAGCAGAAGTGGGAGTGGCCGGAAGTGCCTACGGTGTACCATCTATGTGAAAACTTATCAAAACAGGTGGGTTGGCAGTGTGGAGTCATGGAGGCTGGAGTGAAGGGCCAGGATGGACCCTGCAGGCCTCCCATAGTGAGGGGAGGTGGGGGGTGAGTGAGGGGTGTTGTGTGGTCAGGAGAGAGAGGTGGGGGTTGCGCGTGTGCCAAATAGTGTTTTTTGTTTTTATTTTTTGAAAGTTTTGTTGAACAAGTTACGTTGTCAGCGATAATTGGCGCAACATATCTATCATATTGTGAGTACAACACACGTGCAGTGAGTCAGATTACAAGTGTGTGTTTCATTCATCATTGTGCAGTGATATACGGGGGAATTATACTAGTGTTAGTGTCGCCCTGACCCCCGCCCCCACCCAGCGCCCAGGCCGGGAAGTACCTGCTCTCCCCCTCCTTCCCCCACCCCACCACGTCGCCTCCCCACCCACGAGGCCACCTTGCCACCTGCCCATAGAACCCGGGAGGCTCCCATGTGTGTCTACGCCACCCACTCACCCAATGTATACCCACATATTGTGTACTGGGTGTATACCCACACATTGTATAGAGGTGGTATATGTATTACTACTCATCTGAGTAGTAAGTGCCACGGCCAGCTGACTATCCCCCCAGCCTCCAACCGCCGCCCACCCTCCAGTCTCCACCCGCCGTCCACCCTCCCGCCCAGCGCCCGAACATGTCGCAGCTCTCAACAGACAGCCAGGCTTCTCCAAGCCAAGATGAACCATCAAGCAGGGGTAGACAAGGCAGATGTCAGACGTGTGACAAGGTATGCTATATCCGATTGAGGGACGATAATGTGCGTTTTCATTACCACAACGGAGCCAGGTGTTTGGGTTCTGGGCGCACTCCCAGGGAGAACACCAATCAACAGCCCACACCGCCCGTAACGCAAAACACCTCCCAGACCTTCATTCCCACAGAAAACTAATTAGAGGCTATTAAAGCAACATCAGCCAGAACCTTGCAACACATCCCTTAAGCAGCCCGCCCTCATGCAGCAGCCAAATTATCTGCCCTCCTGAGAACGGTCAACGACTCTCCTGGAACGACCCAAGCATGGCACAACCTCCCAATGTTTGGCAACATATGTCTAGCCACCCCTGCAAGGAGAGACAAGACCTTAGCTGCCTCAGTCATCAAAGCTACAAATGATTTTCCCAGGGAGGACAACCAGGTGCGCTTTCCCACTCGCGCGAGAAACACCCACGGCAGGAAGAGCAACAGTGCCATATCCGAGACATCAAAAATCAAAACATCAGTCACCAAGAAAATAGAAGAAGGAAACACTATTGGCGCAATAAGAGTCATCACCAGTGAGGACTCAATTGCCGACAGAGATGCCGCAACAGCTCAAGCCCTAAGGGAGAAACACCCACCCAGGGCTCCGCGTGAGGACGACATTGTACAAGTGGGGGCTACCGGAGCAGAACCTCTCTGGGTGGCTGAATCTGTGGTCCATAAAGCAGCCATGTCCTTCCCTACAGGATCAGCAGGTGGGTTCACAGGACTAAAACCCAACCACCTCAAGCAAATGCTCAACCCTGCACTGGGTGACATTGCAAAGAACCTCTTGGTGGAACTAACCAGATTCACCAACACATGTCTAGCTGGCAACATACCAGCGACCATAAGACCTATCTTTTTTGGAGCATCTCTCTGTGCTCTAAAGAAAAAGGATGGAGGGATCAGGCCAATAGCTGTGGGCAATTCTCTCCGGCGTCTCGTCGCAAAGGCAGCTGCAAGAACAGTTAGTGATGCAGCGGCTAACATGCTTAAGCCAAAACAGCTCGGGTTCGGCATTCCACAAGGGTGTGAGGTGGCAGCCCATGCAGCTCGAGCCTTCATCGCCAACATCACAGACGATAAGGCCCTTATCAAGCTAGATTTCAAAAATGCCTTCAATTTGGTGCGGAGGGATGCTGTACTCCGTGCGGTTCATAGTCATTTCCCTTCCCTCTACCCTTTTGTACATTCATGCTACAGTATGGACCTTAAGCTACTTTTTGACGAACATGAAATTGACTCGCGAGAAGGCGTCCAACAGGGTGATCCCCTTGCTCCTCTCCTTTTCTGCTTAGTCATCAAACAAGTCACCGAGGTCCTGTCCAGCGAGCTTAACATCTGGTTCTTGAATGATGGTACCCTAGCTGGTTCCTAAGACTCCCTCCTGGAGGACGTCAGAAAAATCCAGGAGCAAGGTGCAGTTTTAGGCCTCACCCTGAACCCTTCTAAATGTGAAATAATATGTTCCAACCAGGGCATCGTAGAGAGAATAGAGGGTCTTCTGCCAAATATCCATAAAACTAAACCTGAAGACAGCACACTCCTAGGAGCTCCCCTGGGGTTGAAAGCCATTGATGAGGTCCTTGATAAGAAAATCGCCGACCTTAAGAGGATGGACGGGAGGATTGAGGATATTGATGCTCATGATGCACTCTACCTCATCACCAGATGTCTGTCCCTCCCCAGGTTAACCTACTTTCTGAGGTGTTCACCATCTTACAGTAGCCAAAAACTAAGTGAGTATGACCGGTTACTGAAATCAATGCTAGAAAAAGCCCTTAACCTCTCTCTTGATGACCTACACTGGAAACAAGCCTCTCTTCTCATAAGACTT
>NC_091234.1:8545766-8570766 GCF_040958095.1 Procambarus clarkii
TGGTGGGGTGTGTGGTAGTGTGATTGGGGGTTGGTCGTGTGGTGGGGTGTGTGGTAGTGTGATGGGGGGTTGGTCGTGTGGTGGGGTGTGTGGTAGTGTGATGGGGGGTTGGTCGTGTGGTGGGGTGTGTGGTAGTGTGGTGGGGTGTGTGGTAGTGTGGTTGGGTGTGTGGTAGTGTGGTGGGGGGTTGGTCGTGTGGTGGGGTGTGTGGTAGTGTGGTAAGGTGTGTGGTCGGGTGTGTGGTAGTGTGGTCGGGTGTGTGGTAGTGTGATGGGGGGTTGGTCGTGTGATGGGGTGTGTGGTAGTATGGTGGGGTGTGTGGTAGTGTGATGGGGGGTTGGCCGTGTGGTGGGGTGTGTGGTAGTGTGGTTAGGGGTTTGGTAGTGTGGTGGGGTGTGAGGTAGTGTGATGGGGGCTTGGTCGTGTGGTGGGGTGTGTGGCAGTGTGGTGGGGTGTGTGGTAGTATTGTGGGGTGTGTGGTAGTGTGATGGGGGGTTGGTCGTGTGGTGGGGTGTGTGGTAGTGTGGTGGGGGGTGTGGTAGTGTGGTGGGGTGTGTGGTAGTGTGATGGGGGTTTGGTAGTGTGGTGGGGTGTGTGGTAGTGTGATGGGGGGTTGGTCGTGTGGTGGGGTGAGTGGCAGTGTGGTGGTGTGGGAACCGACCTGTGAGATTTATATTTATTTAATTTATATGAATTTATATTTACGTTAATTTATATACTTCGATAGCAATTTGTATAATGATAAGTGGACTGTATTTCTGCAATAATCTCATAATCTCACAAATCGATCCTCTACACATTAGGGGGGGTTTATATTACACATATGCAGCCAATCAAATTACAGTAATAGCTACATACATTGATGAGGTTCCTTCTCTTATAGTACAGCAGGTTAGTCCACCAGGTATAACTAGAGTGTAGACACCAAATTATCCTCTTTGAGGTAGCTTCTATCACCCAGTAACTGGTGCACATAATCTTGCATCCTCGTCTTGACCTGTCAAAAGTGCGCTAGCTGTGAAGCCAGAATCCTATATATGACAAGCTATATCAGAGAAAACACTATACAGTACATGGAACATTAAAGACCTGGCTTAATTACCTTTAGTATGAGGCGATTTCGCGTTCTAACCGGCTAACCCTATATCCTGACATTAATGGCCATAAATGAATGATAAACGGGTTTCGGATAGACACTTAACTTGAATTTGTAGACAGCGTGTTGACAATGGTACACCTTTGGGTTCCATAACACTACGTCCAAGTAAATTTAACAGGAGCCGAATTTGCTCCCGTGTGAGCCTCTGGTCTCAATAAACAATGGCTGCCCTCCTTCCCCCTGACGCCTGGCCTACTTTGTCCACATGTCAGAAAGTGATAGAAGGGTCACATTTACTCTACTTTAATATTGATAATTAAGTTAATTTATATAAGATGTTTTTATGATGGTAAAGTCCAAAGACTAATGTATTTAAGAATAATTCCCAGCAGAATAGCTGGTGAATTATAATAGTATGTGGTGATGATATCCCGTTTTCTTTAGATGGTAATTCCACTACAAGTTACGTTTTCTATGGGTAACTTGTTGGTAATACAGCTATTATCTGTATGATTATTAAATGGTGTCGGATTTTCCGACATAATTCCCCAGGGGCTGCTCACGGGTCGAAGTCCTAATTAGAACAGACGAACACCGATACTCCTCCATCGAATTATTACATTAATTTGATGTTAGTAGTTAGTAATCACACATTTGTGTGTCTGTTCGTACAGGACGGATGTCCCGTACTAGAGTTGCAGGGGTTAGAAGTCTAATGCGATTTCATTTCCCTGTCAACTCTTGAAAGGCTAATATTCAAGCCTTATTACATATTATTTAACCCAGAAGACTGGATGTGATCAAGTACTACAGTCAAGTATGATTCAGGGACTGCAGTGAGATCAGTGACATAGATATAACTTGAAGTTTCTTCAGGTAACTGGTCACTGATATATAAACACTGAGGCCCATGGAATACATCTTGATTAAATAATAAATGTATCAAATCAGTCATCAGATTTATTGGGGTTTTAATTTAGTTAATTGATTCAGAAGATTGAATAGCTCATCATTAAAGTAAAGTATAGTTCTGAGACTGCAGTGGGTTCAGTGACATTGGTCGCAGTGACTTGTAGCTGTTTTAGGCTACTGTTCACTGATTTGCCACTGAGGCCTCATGAACTCATCTTCAGCTTCAAATGATGATACTAACATCAAGCTCTGTTGGTATAGTCAGCTGTAATCTCCTTAGTATAATGCTACTGGAGAAATATAATCAGCTGACAAATTTAGGTTTCTACTGGTATTGTTTATCTGCAGGCATAGGTCTCCTCAGGCTTGATACTGGGCCTGAGAGTAATTTACCTCCTGCAGAGTTTAACATGGTTATGCCCTGATATTTAGTAGGGCTACCGATGAATCGATGGCAATAGTCTGTCCCAACAAGGAGACCGAAGTCAGTGAGGTGATCAGACTTAATATTATCTGCCAATTTTATTCCTCTATTTCTCAGGAATTTGGCTGTTGCTCTCAGACCTTGAACTTGTAGGTCTACTGGTATTTTGTCCACCACAATGGCTTGTACTCGACAGACGTACCTGCCTAAACGTACTGATGGTTGTACCACCTGGTAGACTTGAGGTCCTGCATCTGTTACAAACCCTGAGATGTTGAATGACGTCTGGGCTACAGGCCTTAATTGTAATTCATCTGCCAGCTTTTTAGTGATATATGTTCTCTGGGATCCTTGGTCAAACAACCCACGGGTATGGACCTTGGCCCTCTTATTCAGGATGGTAATTTGGGCAGTAGGCAAAGTCGTATTACCTTTAGACTTTGCCGATTGGACACTCTTTGTTTGTTGCACCTTGCAGTACTGAACTGTGGTGGGAATGCTATCTTCCACCTTGGGTCTTGAATACGTTAATTTCGTATATTTGCACAGTGCTGCATGGTGCCTACCTCTTCTACACCTGTTACAGGTGTTGAATTGGGTATCACAATAGTCTATGTTGTGTGACTTGAGACACCTTGCACATCTCCCTAATTCCTGGAGTCGCTCCATACGAATGTCTCTGGTTGGATAATTAGCACAACAGTATGTTGAATGTTTCCTTTTGCAGAACATACATGTCCCCCAGCCTACTGCACGTTTGGAAGTTACCGGTTTGGGTGAACTAGTAACAGTGGGCTTGGAGGATGCTGCTGCATTGTCAGATTTTCTGCAACTTGATGTTAGAGTAATTGACTGATGTTTATTTGGGGTAGTTGTTTTACCCTTTAATTGACTCTTATTTTCTATTTCTGAAGGCTTGCATGAGGCTTTAACTTCCTCATTTGCACGTCGTTTGTTTATGATGGAATGTAAACCTTCAGTGATGTCCTGTACTGTCAGGATGGTGTTATGTTGATGTGCATATAATTCATCTAGTATATCGCTGGACAATTTTCGTTGAAGGACTACTTTGGTCATCCATTCACTAGTAGTTATATCAACCTTAAGACTGAATATTCTTAGTAGTGACTCAAACTCCATGCTGAAGGATTGTAATGAGTCAGCAGCCTGATCAGGTTGAGGTAAATCCAGCAATTGTAGTACTAGATGTATGACAGTTTTCTCATTGCCAGCATTATTCCTAGGAGGCTGGACTGGGAAATTAGTGCTGTCGCTATTTTCATTTACATTTTCTACTACTGGTTCAGCTTCACCTCTAGTTTGGAGGCATGTTAACTTAGTGGCCTCAGGTATTGGGTTTTCAGAAACCACAGAGACTGTGGATAAATTGTCTGAGAACTGCTTAATTTCTGGTGGTATAATATTGGGTGAAGCTGTAGTGGGTGAAGCTTTACTGGGTGAAGCTTTATCCTTGTTGATTAAAGGATCTAATCTGGCTTTACATTTATTCTCAAAAAGATCCAGATCATCCATAACATTATCTACTTTATTTGGTGTACTTGCTATTTGTTCTGATTCAATTATCCTGTGTAAATGTTCCAACCTGGCTTGAGTTTCTTCTTCATATTGTGCAAGGTCAGACAGGAATGGTTCCACATCTTCAACTACTATGTCGTCGTCGTCGTGGACCTGATTTTGGTAAGATTTCCTATTTGCTTTCAATATATGCAATTGGGTTTGAATCTGTAACAGTGGTATTTTCAACCGACGATAATTAATTACAGGCTCATATAACAACTGTTCATATTGGTTGAGATCTCTTGTTAGTTGGCGTTTGCTTGATATTAAAGCACGCTTTGCTTTCTGTGGATTAGTCATGGTGACTTGTTAATTGGGCACCACTGGCTCATAAATTGTGAGCAAGTACTAATGGCAGCCTAGGGTTAAATTCTGAACTCACTAGGCAATAATCCTACCTCTACTAGAGGTTAGCACTTAAAATTAATACACATTATATATATACAATCATACACACTAATGATTTGAGTGATAAACCAGTGTCACTGGTAGTACCTTTAGGTTAGCTCTTCTATATCACCCTAGGATGGTAGAGACACTAATTAATCACTCAAAGGTGTAATGATCATAAGTAAATTATTATATATACAACTCAATTCGAGTTGATAAAAATTACACCCAAAATAGGGTCTGGACCATTCATTAATGGTGTTAGGTTATTCAATATAGTACAACTGACTATGGTAATAATGGGACAAGGATGAACGATAATAGTTCAACTAGTCAGTGTTAATATCCTACCCTGTTGTGGGTTGGCAATTAGTAAATATTATACTGTGATCACTAGTGCAATATATATTAAATAATTCTCTATTTTGGAGAAATAATATACACAATTATTGATAATAGCCTCTTAATTAGCCTCTATGAAACTTCTAATATTATCTAGAAGTATTAAATATTATTAGTGACCTCGCGAAATAAACTCCACAAAATTCGTAGATAATCTCTCGCGAAATGTAACACCACGAAATCCGTGAACAATCTTGGGAGGACACAGCCACTAATTTGGCTGGCTTCTATTAGCGCTGTCATTTCACGAAATAACACACCACCAAATATCTGTGGGTGTGCATGAAACCGCTGACGAAGCTGAACTGGGCTGAGGGAGGCTCCTGAGCTCCCTCGAGGCTACGCTGCCGTCTTGACTGCTGGCTTTGTTTAAATAACACTGCACTAGTATATTTAATGAATCCACTGGTTAACTGGTTCATCCGGTACTAAGATGACCAAATGTGGGTTCAAAGGACCGAATATTCCGGTTCCGAAGGTCCAAATAATGTGGGAACCGACCTGTGAGATTTATATTTATTTAATTTATATGAATTTATATTTACGTTAATTTATATACTTCGATAGCAATTTGTATAATGATAAGTGGACTGTATTTCTGCAATAATCTCATAATCTCACAAATCGATCCTCTACACATTAGGGGGGGTTTATATTACACATATGCAGCCAATCAAATTACAGTAATAGCTACATACATTGATGAGGTTCCTTCTCTTATAGTACAGCAGGTTAGTCCACCAGGTATAACTAGAGTGTAGACACCAAATTATCCTCTTTGAGGTAGCTTCTATCACCCAGTAACTGGTGCACATAATCTTGCATCCTCGTCTTGACCTGTCAAAAGTGCGCTAGCTGTGAAGCCAGAATCCTATATATGACAAGCTATATCAGAGAAAACACTATACAGTACATGGAACATTAAAGACCTGGCTTAATTACCTTTAGTATGAGGCGATTTCGCGTTCTAACCGGCTAACCCTATATCCTGACATTAATGGCCATAAATGAATGATAAACGGGTTTCGGATAGACACTTAACTTGAATTTGTAGACAGCGTGTTGACAATGGTACACCTTTGGGTTCCATAACACTACGTCCAAGTAAATTTAACAGGAGCCGAATTTGCTCCCGTGTGAGCCTCTGGTCTCAATAAACAATGGCTGCCCTCCTTCCCCCTGACGCCTGGCCTACTTTGTCCACATGTCAGAAAGTGATAGAAGGGTCACATTTACTCTACTTTAATATTGATAATTAAGTTAATTTATATAAGATGTTTTTATGATGGTAAAGTCCAAAGACTAATGTATTTAAGAATAATTCCCAGCAGAATAGCTGGTGAATTATAATAGTATGTGGTGATGATATCCCGTTTTCTTTAGATGGTAATTCCACTACAAGTTACGTTTTCTATGGGTAACTTGTTGGTAATACAGCTATTATCTGTATGATTATTAAATGGTGTCGGATTTTCCGACAGGTGGGGTGTGTGGTAGTGTGGTGGGGTGTGTGGTAGTGTGATGGGGGGTTGGTCGTGTAGTGGGGTGTGTGATAGTATGGTGGGGTGTGTGGTAGTGTGGTGGGGGTTGGTCGTGTGGTGGGGTGTGTCTTAGTGTGATGGGGGGTTGGTCGTGTGGTGGGGTGTGTGGTAGTGTGGTGGGGTGTGTGGTAGTGTGGTTGGGTATGTGGTAGTGTGGTGGGGGTTGGTCGTGTGGTGGGGTGTGTGGTAGTGTGGTGGGGTGTGTGGTAGTGTGGTGGGGTGTGTGGTAGTGTGGTCGGGTGTGTGGTAGTGTGATGGGGGGTTGGTCGTGTGGTGGGGTGTGTGGTAGTGTGGTGGGGTGTGTGGTAGTGTGGTGTGGTAGTGTGGTGGGGTTGTGTGGTAGTGTGGTTGGGGATTGGTCGTGTGATGGGGTGTGTGGTAGCATGGTGGGGTGTGTGGTAGTGTGATGGGGGGTTGGCCCTGTGGTGGGGTGTGTGGAAGTTTGGTGGGGGGTGTGGTAGTGTGGTGGGGTGTGTGGTAGTGTGATGGGTTGTGGGTCGTGTGGTGGGGTGTGTGGCAGTGTGGTGGGGTGTGTGGTAGTGTGATGGGGGGTTGGTCGTGTGGTGGGGTGTGTGGTAGTGTGGTGGGGGTGTGGTAGTGTGGTGGGGTGTGTGGTAGTGTGATGAGGGTTGGTCGTGTGGTGGGGTGTGTGGTAGTGTGGTGGGGTGTGTGGTAGTGTGGTGAGGTGTGTGGTAGTGTGATGGGGAGTTGGTCTTGTGCTGGAGTGTGTGGTAGTATGGTGGGGTGTGTGGTAGTGTGGTGGGGGTTGGTCGTGTGGTGGGGTGTGTGGTAGTGTGATGGGGGGTTGGTCGTGTGGTGGGGTGTGTGGTAGTGTGATGGGGGGTTGGTCGTGTGGTGGGGTGTGTGGTAGTGTGATGCGGGGTTGGTCGTGTGGTGGGGAGTGTGGTAGTGTGATGGGGGGTTGGTCGTGTGGTGGGGTGTGTGGTAGTGTGATGGGGGGTTGGTCGTGTGGTGGGGTGTGTGGTAGTGTGATGGGGTGTGTGGTAGTGTGGTGGGGTGTGTGGTAGTGTGATGGGGGGTTGGTCGTGTGGTGGGGGTGTGGTAGTGTGGTGGGGTGTGATGTAGTGTGACGGGGGGTTGGTCGTGTGGTGGGGTGTGTGGTAGTGTGATGGGGGGTTGGCCGTGTGGTGGGGTGTGTGGTAGTGTGGTGGGGGTGTGGTAGTGTGGTGGGGTGTGTGGTAGTGTGATGGGGGGGTTGGTCGTGTGGTGGGGTGTGTGGCAGTGTGGTGGGGTGTGTGGCAGTGTGGTGGGGTGTGTGGTAGTGTGGTGGGGTGTGTGTTAGTGTGATGGAGGGTTGGTCGTGTGGTGGGGTGTGTGGTAGTTTGGTGGGGTGTGTGGTAGTATGGTGGGGTGTGTGGTAGTGTGGTGGGGGTTGGTCGTGTGGTGGGGTGTGTGGTAGTGTGATGGGGGGTTGGTCTTGTGGTGGGGTGTGTGGTAGTATGGTGGGGTGTGTGGTAGTGTGATGGGGGGTTGGTAGTGTGGTGGGTTGTGTGGTAGTGTGATGGGGGGTTGGTCGTGTGGTGGGGTGTGTGGTAGTGTGATGGGGTGTGTGGTAGTGTGATGGGGGTTGGTCGTGTGGTGGGGTGTGTGGTAGTGTGATGCGGGGTTGGTCGTGTGGTGGGGAGTGTGGTAGTGTGATGGGGGGTTGGTCGTGTGGTGGGGTGTGTGGTAGTGTGATGGGGGGTTGGTCGTGTGGTGGGGTGTGTGGTAGTGTGATGGGGGGTTGGTCGTGTGGTGGGGTGTGTGGTAGTGTGATGCGGGGTTGGTCGTGTGGTGGGGAGTGTGGTAGTGTGATGGGGGGTTGGTCGTGTGGTGGGGTGTGTGGTAGTGTGATGGGGGGTTGGTCGTGTGGTGGGGTGTGTGGTAGTGTGATTGGGGGTTGGTCGTGTGGTGGGGTGTGTGGTAGTGTGATGGGGGGTTGGTCGTGTGGTGGGGTGTGTGGTAGTGTGATGGGGGGTTGGTCGTGTGGTGGGGTGTGTGGTAGTGTGGTGGGGTGTGTGGTAGTGTGGTGGGGTGTGTGGTAGTGTGGTGGGGGGTTGGTCGTGTGGTGGGGTGTGTGGTAGTGTGGAGGGGTGTGTGGTAGTGTGGTCGGGTGTGTGGTAGTGTGGTCGGGTGTGTGGTAGTGTGATGGGGGGTTGGTCGTGTGATGGGGTGTGTGGTAGTATGGTGGGGTGTGTGGAAGTGTGATGGGGGTTGGCCGTGTGGTGGGGTGTGTGGTAGTGTGGTTAGGGGTTTGGTAGTGTGGTGGGGTGTGTGGTAGTGTGATGGGGGGTTGGTCGTGTGGTGGGGTGTGTGGCAGTGTGGTGGGGTGTGTGGTAGTGTGGTTGGGTGTGTGGTCGTGTGGTGGGGTGTGTGGCAGTGTGGTGGGGTGTGTGGTAGTGTGGTGGGGGGTGTGGTAGTGTGGTGGGGTGTGTGGTAGTGTGATGGGGGTTTGGTAGTGTGGTGGGGTGTGTGGTAGTGTGATGGGGGGTTGGTCGTTTGGTGGGGTGTGTGGTAGTGTGATGGGGGGTTGGTAGTGTGGTGGGTTGTGTGGTAGTGTGATGGGGGGTTGGTCGTGTGGTGGGGTGTGTGGTAGTGTGATGGGGGTTGGTCGTGTGGTGGGGTGTGTGGTAGTGTGATGCGGGGTTGGTCGTGTGGTGGGGAGTGTGGTAGTGTGATGGGGGGTTGGTCGTGTGGTGGGGTGTGTGGTAGTGTGATGGGGGGTTGGTCGTGTGGTGGGGTGTGTGGTAGTGTGATGGGGGGTTGGTCGTGTGGTGGGGTGCGTGGTAGTGTGATGCGGGGTTGGTCGTGTGGTGGGGAGTGTGGTAGTGTGATGGGGGGTTGGTCGTGTGGTGGGGTGTGTGGTAGTGTGATGGGGGGTTGGTCGTGTGGTGGGGTGCGTGGTAGTGTGATGCGGGGTTGGTCGTGTGGTGGGGAGTGTGGTAGTGTGAGGGGGGTTGGTCGTGTGGTGGGGTGTGTGGTAGTGTGATTGGGGGTTGGTCGTGTGGTGGGGTGTGTGGTAGTGTGATGGGGGGTTGGTCGTGTGGTGGGGTGTGTGGAAGTGTGATGGGGGGTTGGTCGTGTGGTGGGGTGTGTGGTAGTGTGGTGGGGTGTGTGGTAGTGTGGTGGGGTGTGTGGTAGTGTGGTGGGGGGTTGGTCGTGTGGTGGGGTGTGTGGTAGTGTGGAGGGGTGTGTGGTAGTGTGGTCGGGTGTGTGGTAGTGTGGTCGGGTGTGTGGTAGTGTGATGGGGGGTTGGTCGTGTGATGGGGTGTGTGGTAGTATGGTGGGGTGTGTGGTAGTGTGATGGGGGGTTGGCCGTGTGGTGGGGTGTGTGGTAGTGTGGTTAGGGGTTTGGTAGTGTGGTGGGGTGTGTGGTAGTGTGATGGGGGGTTGGTCGTGTGGTGGGGTGTGTGGCAGTGTGGTGGGGTGTGTGGTAGTGTGGTTGGGTGTGTGGTCGTGTGGTGGGGTGTGTGGCAGTGTGGTGGGGTGTGTGGTAGTGTGGTGGGGGGTGTGGTAGTGTGGTGGGGTGTGTGGTAGTGTGATGGGGGTTTGGTAGTGTGGTGGGGTGTGTGGTAGTGTGATGGGGGGTTGGTCGTGTGGTGGGGTGAGTGGCAGTGTGGTGGGGAGTGTGGTAGTGTGGTGGGGTGTGTGGTAGTGTGATGGGGGGTTGGTCGTGTAGTGGGGTGTGTGATAGTATGGTGGGGTGTGTGGTAGTGTGGTGGGGGTTGGTCGTGTGGTGGGGTGTGTCTTAGTGTGATGGGGGGTTGGTCGTGTGGTGGGGTGTGTGGTAGTGTGGTGGGGTGTGTGGTAGTGTGGTTGGGCATGTGGTAGTGTGGTGGGGGTTGGTCGTGTGGTGGGGTGTGTGGTAGTGTGGTGGGGTGTGTGGTAGTGTGGTGGGGTGTGTGGTAGTGTGGTCGGGTGTGTGGTAGTGTGATGGGGGGTTGGTCGTGTGGTGGGGTGTGTGGTAGTGTGGTGGGGTGTGTGGAAGTGTGGTGGGGTGTGTGGTAGTGTGGTGGGGTTGTGTGGTAGTGTGGTTGGGGATTGGTCGTGTGATGGGGTGTGTGGTAGTATGGTGGGGTGTGTGGTAGTGTGATGGGGGGGTTGGCCGTGTGGTGGGGTGTGTGGCAGTGTGGTGGGGTGTGTGGTAGTGTGGTGGGGTGTGTGGTAGTGTGATGGAGGGTTGGTCGTATGGTGGGGTGTGTGGCAGTTTGGTGGGGTGTGTGGTAGTATGGTGGGGTGTGTGGTAGTGTGGTGGGGGTTGGTCGTGTGGTGGGGTGTGTGGTAGTGTGATGGGGGGTTGGTCTTGTGGTGGGGTGTGTGGTAGTATGGTGGGGTGTGTGGTAGTGTGATGGGGTGTGTGGTAGTGTGATGGGGGGTTGGTCGTTTGGTGGGGTGTGTGGTAGTGTGATGGGGGGTTGGTAGTGTGGTGGGTTGTGTGGTAGTGTGATGGGGGGTTGGTCGTGTAGTGGGGTGTGTGGTAGTGTGATGGGGGGTTGGTTGTGTGGTGGGGTGTGTGGTAGTGTGATGCGGGGTTGGTCGTGTGGTGGGGAGTGTGGTAGTGTGATGGGGGGTTGGTCGTGTGGTGGGGTGTGTGGTAGTGTGATGGGGGGTTGGTCGTGTGGTGGGGTGTGTGGTAGTGTGATTGGGGGTTGGTCGTGTGGTGGGGTGTGTGGTAGTATGATGGGGGGTTGGTCGTGTGGTGGGGTGTGTGGTAGTGTGATGGGGGGTTGGTCGTGTGGTGGGGTGTGTGGTAGTGTGGTGGGGTGTGTGGTAGTGTGGTGGGGTGTGTGGTAGTGTGGTGGGGGGTTGGTCGTGTGGTGGGGTGTGTGGTAGTGTGGTAAGGTGTGTGGTAGTGTGGTCGGGTGTGTGGTAGTGTGGTCGGGTGTGTGGTAGTGTGATGGGGGGTTGGTCGTGTGATGGGGTGTGTGGTAGTATGGTGGGGTGTGTGGTAGTGTGATGGGGGGTTGGCCGTGTGGTGGGGTGTGTGGTAGTGTGGTTAGGGGTTTGGTAGTGTGGTGGGGTGTGTGGTAGTGTGATGGGGGCTTGGTCGTGTGGTGGGGTGTGTGGCAGTGTGGTGGGGTGTGTGGTAGTATTGTGGGGTGTGTGGTAGTGTGATGGGGGGTTGGTCGTGTGGTGGGGTGTGTGGTAGTGTGATGGGGGGTTGGTCGTGTGGTGGGGTGTGTGGTAGTGTGATGCGGGGTTGGTCGTGTGGTGGGGTGTGTGGTAGTGTGATTGGGGGTTGGTCGTGTGGTGGGGTGTGTGGTAGTGTGATGGGGGGTTGGTCGTGTGGTGGGGTGTGTGGAAGTGTGATGGGGGGTTGGTCGTGTGGTGGGGTGTGTGGTAGTGTGGTGGGGTGTGTGGTAGTGTGGTGGGGTGTGTGGTAGTGTGGTGGGGGGTTGGTCGTGTGGTGGGGTGTGTGGTAGTGTGGAGGGGTGTGTGGTAGTGTGGTCGGGTGTGTGGTAGTGTGGTCGGGTGTGTGGTAGTGTGATGGGGGGTTGGTCGTGTGATGGGGTGTGTGGTAGTATGGTGGGGTGTGTGGTAGTGTGATGGGGGGTTGGCCGTGTGGTGGGGTGTGTGGTAGTGTGGTTAGGGGTTTGGTAGTGTGGTGGGGTGTGTGGTAGTGTGATGGGGGGTTGGTCGTGTGGTGGGGTGTGTGGCAGTGTGGTGGGGTGTGTGGTAGTGTGGTTGGGTGTGTGGTCGTGTGGTGGGGTGTGTGGCAGTGTGGTGGGGTGTGTGGTAGTGTGGTGGGGGGTGTGGTAGTGTGGTGGGGTGTGTGGTAGTGTGATGGGGGTTTGGTAGTGTGGTGGGGTGTGTGGTAGTGTGATGGGGGGTTGGTCGTGTGGTGGGGTGAGTGGCAGTGTGGTGGGGTGTGTGGTAGTGTGGTGGGGTGTGTGGTAGTGTGATGGGGGGTTGGTCGTGTAGTGGGGTGTGTGATAGTATGGTGGGGTGTGTGGTAGTGTGGTGGGGGTTGGTCGTGTGGTGGGGTGTGTCTTAGTGTGATGGGGGGTTGGTCGTGTGGTGGGGTGTGTGGTAGTGTGGTGGGGTGTGTGGTAGTGTGGTTGGGCATGTGGTAGTGTGGTGGGGGTTGGTCGTGTGGTGGGGTGTGTGGTAGTGTGGTGGGGTGTGTGGTAGTGTGGTGGGGTGTGTGGTAGTGTGGTCGGGTGTGTGGTAGTGTGATGGGGGGTTGGTCGTGTGGTGGGGTGTGTGGTAGTGTGGTGGGGTGTGTGGTAGTGTGGTGGGGTGTGTGGTAGTGTGGTGGGGTTGTGTGGTAGTGTGGTTGGGGATTGGTCGTGTGATGGGGTGTGTGGTAGTATGGTGGGGTGTGTGGTAGTGTGATGGGGGGGTTGGCCGTGTGGTGGGGTGTGTGGCAGTGTGGTGGGGTGTGTGGTAGTGTGGTGGGGTGTGTGGTAGTGTGATGGAGGGTTGGTCGTATGGTGGGGTGTGTGGCAGTTTGGTGGGGTGTGTGGTAGTATGGTGGGGTGTGTGGTAGTGTGGTGGGGGTTGGTCGTGTGGTGGGGTGTGTGGTAGTGTGATGGGGGGTTGGTCTTGTGGTGGGGTGTGTGGTAGTATGGTGGGGTGTGTGGTAGTGTGATGGGGTGTGTGGTAGTGTGATGGGGGGTTGGTCGTTTGGTGGGGTGTGTGGTAGTGTGATGGGGGGTTGGTAGTGTGGTGGGTTGTGTGGTAGTGTGATGGGGGGTTGGTCGTGTAGTGGGGTGTGTGGTAGTGTGATGGGGGGTTGGTTGTGTGGTGGGGTGTGTGGTAGTGTGATGCGGGGTTGGTCGTGTGGTGGGGAGTGTGGTAGTGTGATGGGGGGTTGGTCGTGTGGTGGGGTGTGTGGTAGTGTGATGGGGGGTTGGTCGTGTGGTGGGGTGTGTGGTAGTGTGATTGGGGGTTGGTCGTGTGGTGGGGTGTGTGGTAGTATGATGGGGGGTTGGTCGTGTGGTGGGGTGTGTGGTAGTGTGATGGGGGGTTGGTCGTGTGGTGGGGTGTGTGGTAGTGTGGTGGGGTGTGTGGTAGTGTGGTGGGGTGTGTGGTAGTGTGGTGGGGGGTTGGTCGTGTGGTGGGGTGTGTGGTAGTGTGGTAAGGTGTGTGGTAGTGTGGTCGGGTGTGTGGTAGTGTGGTCGGGTGTGTGGTAGTGTGGTGGGGGGTTGGTCGTGTGGTGGGGTGTGTGGTAGTGTGGTGGGGTGTGTGGTAGTGTGGTGGGGTGTGTGGTAGTGTGGTGGGGTTGTGTGGTAGTGTGGTTGGGGATTGGTCGTGTGATGGGGTGTGTGGTAGTATGGTGGGGTGTGTGGTAGTGTGATGGGGGGTTGGCCTTGTGGTGGGGTGTGTGGAAGTTTGCTGGGGGGTGTGGTAGTGTGGTGGGGTGTGTGGTAGTGTGATGGGTTGTTGGTCGTGTGGTGGGGTGTGTGGTGGGGTGTGTGGTAGTGTGGTGGGGTGTGTGGTAGTGTGATGGGGGGTTGGTCGTGTGGTGGGGTGTGTGGTAGTGTGGTGGGGGTGTGGTAGTGTGGTGGGGTGTGTGGTAGTGTGATGAGGGTTGGTCGTGTGGTGGGGTGTGTGGTAGTGTGGTGGGGTGTGTGGTAGTGTGGTGATGTGTGTGGTAGTGTGATGGGGAGTTGGTCTTGTGCTGGAGTGTGTGGTAGTATGGTGGGGTGTGTGGTAGTGTGGTGGGGGTTGGTCGTGTGGTGGGGTGTGTGGTAGTGTGATGGGGGGTTGGTCGTGTGGTGGGGTGTGTGGTAGTGTGATGGGGGGTTGGTCGTGTGGTGGGGTGTGTGGTAGTGTGATGCGGGGTTGGTCGTGTGGTGGGGAGTGTGGTAGTGTGATGGGGGGTTGGTCGTGTGGTGGGGTGTGTGGTAGTGTGATGGGGGGTTGGTTGTGTGGTGGGGTGTGTGGTAGTGTGATGGGGTGTGTGGTAGTGTGGTGGGGTGTGTGGTAGTGTGATGGGGGGTTGGTCGTGTGGTGGGGGTGTGGTAGTGTGGTGGGGTGTGTGGTAGTGTGACGGGGGGTTGGTCGTGTGGTGGGGTGTGTGGTAGTGTGATGGGGGGTTGGCCGTGTGGTGGGGTGTGTGGTAGTGTGGTGGCGGTGTGGTAGTGTGGTGGGGTGTGTGGTAGTGTGATGGGGGGGTTGGTCGTGTGGTGGGGTGTGTGGCAGTGTGGTGGGGTGTGTGGCAGTGTGGTGGGGTGTGTGGTAGTGTGGTGGGGTGTGTGGTAGTGTGATGGGGGGTTGGTCGTGTGGTGGGGTGTGTGGTAGTTTGGTGGGGTGTGTGGTAGTATGGTGGGGTATGTGGTAGTGTGGTGGGGGTTGGTCGTGTGGTGGGGTGTGTGGTAGTGTGATGGGGGGTTGGTCTTGTGGTGGGGTGTGTGGTAGTATGGTGGGGTGTGTGGTAGTGTGATGGGGGGTTGGTAGTGTGGTGGGTTGTGTGGTAGTGTGATGGGGGGTTGGTCGTGTGGTGGGGTGTGTGGTAGTGTGGTGGGGTGTGTGGTAGTGTGATGCGGGGTTGGTCGTGTGGTGGGGAGTGTGGTAGTGTGATGGGGGGTTGGTCGTGTGGTGGGGTGTGTGGTAGTGTGATGGGGGGTTGGTCGTGTGGTGGGGTGTGTGGTAGTGTGATGGGGGGTTGGTCGTGTGGTGGGGTGTGTGGTAGTGTGATGCGGGGTTGGTCGTGTGGTGTGGAGTGTGGTAGTGTGATGGGGGGTTGGTCGTGTGGTGGGGTGTGTGGTAGTGTGATGGGGGGTTGGTCGTGTGGTGGGGTGTGTGGTAGTGTGATTGGGGGTTGGTCGTGTGGTGGGGTGTGTGGTAGTGTGATGGGGGGTTGGTCGTGTGGTGGGGTGTGTGGTAGTGTGATGGGGGGTTGGTCGTGTGGTGGGGTGTGTGGTAGTGTGGTGGGGTGTGTGGTAGTGTGGTGGGGTGTGTGGTAGTGTGGTGGGGGGTTGGTCGTGTGGTGGGGTGTGTGGTAGTGTGGAGGGGTGTGTGGTAGTGTGGTCGGGTGTGTGGTAGTGTGGTCGGGTGTGTGGTAGTGTGATGGGGGGTTGGTCGTGTGATGGGGTGTGTGGTAGTATGGTGGGGTGTGTGGAAGTGTGATGGGGGTTGGCCGTGTGGTGGGGTGTGTGGTAGTGTGGTTAGGGGTTTGGTAGTGTGGTGGGGTGTGTGGTAGTGTGATGGGGGGTTGGTCGTGTGGTGGGGTGTGTGGCAGTGTGGTGGGGTGTGTGGTAGTGTGGTTGGGTGTGTGGTCGTGTGGTGGGGTGTGTGGCAGTGTGGTGGGCTGTGTGGTAGTGTGGTGGGGGGTGTGGTAGTGTGGTGGGGTGTGTGGTAGTGTGATGGGGGTTTGGTAGTGTGGTGGGGTGTGTGGTAGTGTGATGGGGGGTTGGTCGTTTGGTGGGGTGTGTGGTAGTGTGATGGGGGGTTGGTAGTGTGGTGGGTTGTGTGGTAGTGTGATGGGGGGTTGGTCGTGTGGTGGGGTGTGTGGTAGTGTGATGGGGGTTGGTCGTGTGGTGGGGTGTGTGGTAGTGTGATGCGGGGTTGGTCGTGTGGTGGGGAGTGTGGTAGTGTGATGGGGGGTTAGTCGTGTGGTGGGGTGTGTGGTAGTGTGATGGGGGGTTGGTCGTGTGGTGGGGTGTGTGGTAGTGTGATGGGGGGTTGGTCGTGTGGTGGGGTGCGTGGTAGTGTGATGCGGGGTTGGTCGTGTGGTGGGGAGTGTGGTAGTGTGATGGGGGGTTGGTCGTGTGGTGGGGTGTGTGGTAGTGTGATGGGGGGTTGGTCGTGTGGTGGGGTGCGTGGTAGTGTGATGCGGGGTTGGTCGTGTGGTGGGGAGTGTGGTAGTGTGATGGGGGGTTGGTCGTGTGGTGGGGTGTGTGATAGTGTGATTGGGGGTTGGTCGTGTGGTGGGGTGTGTGGTAGTGTGATGGGGGGATGGTCGTGTGGTGGGGTGTGTGGAAGTGTGATGGGGGGTTGGTCGTGTGGTGGGGTGTGTGGTAGTGTGGTGGGGTGTGTGGTAGTGTGGTGGGGTGTGTGGTAGTGTGGTGGGGGGTTGGTCGTGTGGTGGGGTGTGTGGTAGTGTGGAGGGGTGTGTGGTAGTGTGGTCGGGTGTGTGGTAGTGTGGTCGGGTGTGTGGTAGTGTGATGGGGGGTTGGTCGTGTGATGGGGTGTGTGGTAGTATGGTGGGGTGTGTGGTAGTGTGATGGGGGGTTGGCCGTGTGGTGGGGTGTGTGGTAGTGTGGTTAGGGGTTTGGTAGTGTGGTGGGGTGTGTGGTAGTGTGATGGGGGGTTGGTCGTGTGGTGGGGTGTGTGGCAGTGTGGTGGGGTGTGTGGTAGTGTGGTTGGGTGTGTGGTCGTGTGGTGGGGTGTGTGGCAGTGTGGTGGGGTGTGTGGTAGTGTGGTGGGGGGTGTGGTAGTGTGGTGGGGTGTGTGGTAGTGTGATGGGGGTTTGGTAGTGTGGTGGGGTGTGTGGTAGTGTGATGGGGTGTTGGTCGTGTGGTGGGGTGAGTGGCAGTGTGGTGGGGAGTGTGGTAGTGTGGTGGGGTGTGTGGTAGTGTGATGGGGGGTTGGTCGTGTAGTGGGGTGTGTGATAGTATGGTGGGGTGTGTGGTAGTGTGGTGGGGGTTGGTCGTGTGGTGGGGTGTGTCTTAGTGTGATGGGGGGTTGGTCGTGTGGTGGGGTGTGTGGTAGTGTGGTGGGGTGTGTGGTAGTGTGGTTGGGCATGTGGTAGTGTGGTGGGGGTTGGTCGTGTGGTGGGGTGTGTGGTAGTGTGATGGGGGGTTGGCCGTGTGGTGGGGTGTGTGGTAGTGTGGTGGCGGTGTGGTAGTGTGGTGGGGTGTGTGGTAGTGTGATGGGGGGGTTGGTCGTGTGGTGGGGTGTGTGGCAGTGTGGTGGGGTGTGTGGTAGTGTGGTGGGGGGTGTGGTAGTGTGGTGGGGTGTGTGGTAGTGTGATGGAGGGTTGGTCGTGTGGTGGGGTGTGTGGTAGTTTGGTGGGGTGTGTGGTAGTATGGTGGGGTATGTGGTAGTGTGGTGGGGGTTGGTCGTGTGGTGGGGTGTGTGGTAGTGTGATGGGGGGTTGGTCTTGTGGTGGGGTGTGTGGTAGTATGGTGGGGTGTGTGGTAGTGTGATGGGGGGTTGGTAGTGTGGTGGGTTGTGTGGTAGTGTGATGGGGGGTTGGTCGTGTGGTGGGGTGTGTGGTAGTGTGGTGGGGTGTGTGGTAGTGTGATGCGGGGTTGGTCGTGTGGTGGGGAGTGTGGTAGTGTGATGGGGGGTTGGTCGTGTGGTGGGGTGTGTGGTAGTGTGATGGGGGGTTGGTCGTGTGGTGGGGTGTGTGGTAGTGTGATGGGGGGTTGGTCGTGTGGTGGGGTGTGTGGTAGTGTGATGCGGGGTTGGTCGTGTGGTGTGGAGTGTGGTAGTGTGATGGGGGGTTGGTCGTGTGGTGGGGTGTGTGGTAGTGTGATGGGGGGTTGGTCGTGTGGTGGGGTGTGTGGTAGTGTGATTGGGGGTTGGTCGTGTGGTGGGGTGTGTGGTAGTGTGATGGGGGGTTGGTCGTGTGGTGGGGTGTGTGGTAGTGTGATGGGGGGTTGGTCGTGTGGTGGGGTGTGTGGTAGTGTGGTGGGGTGTGTGGTAGTGTGGTGGGGTGTGTGGTAGTGTGGTGGGGGGTTGGTCGTGTGGTGGGGTGTGTGGTAGTGTGGAGGGGTGTGTGGTAGTGTGGTCGGGTGTGTGGTAGTGTGGTGGGGTGTGTGGTTGTGTGATGGGGGGTTGGTCGTGTGATGGGGTGTGTGGTAGTATGGTGGGGTGTGTGGAAGTGTGATGGGGGTTGGCCGTGTGGTGGAGTGTGTGGTAGTGTGGTTAGGGGTTTGGTAGTGTGGTGGGGTGTGTGGTAGTGTGATGGGGGGTTGGTCGTGTGGTGGGGTGTGTGGCAGTGTGGTGGGGTGTGTGGTAGTGTGGTTGGGTGTGTGGTCGTGTGGTGGGGTGTGTGGCAGTGTGGTGGGGTGTGTGGTAGTGTGGTGGGGGGTGTGGTAGTGTGGTGGGGTGTGTGGTAGTGTGATGGGGGTTTGGTAGTGTGGTGGGGTGTGTGGTAGTGTGATGGGGGGTTGGTCGTTTGGTGGGGTGTGTGGTAGTGTGATGGGGGGTTGGTAGTGTGGTGGGTTGTGTGGTAGTGTGATGGGGGGTTGGTCGTGTGGTGGGGTGTGTGGTAGTGTGATGGGGGTTGGTCGTGTGGTGGGGTGTGTGGTAGTGTGATGCGGGGTTGGTCGTGTGGTGGGGAGTGTGGTAGTGTGATGGGGGGTTGGTCGTGTGGTGGGGTGTGTGGTAGTGTGATGGGGGGTTGGTCGTGTGGTGGGGTGTGTGGTAGTGTGATGGGGGGTTGGTCGTGTGGTGGGGTGCGTGGTAGTGTGATGCGGGGTTGGTCGTGTGGTGGGGAGTGTGGTAGTGTGATGGGGGGTTGGTCGTGTGGTGGGGTGTGTGGTAGTGTGATGGGGGGTTGGTCGTGTGGTGGGGTGCGTGGTAGTGTGATGCGGGGTTGGTCGTGTGGTGGGGAGTGTGGTAGTGTGATGGGGGGTTGGTCGTGTGGTGGGGTGTGTGGTAGTGTGATTGGGGGTTGGTCGTGTGGTGGGGTGTGTGGTAGTGTGATGGGGGGATGGTCGTGTGGTGGGGTGTGTGGAAGTGTGATGGGGGGTTGGTCGTGTGGTGGGGTGTGTGGTAGTGTGGTGGGGTGTGTGGTAGTGTGGTGGGGTGTGTGGTAGTGTGGTGGGGGGTTGGTCGTGTGGTGGGGTGTGTGGTAGTGTGGAGGGGTGTGTGGTAGTGTGGTCGGGTGTGTGGTAGTGTGGTCGGGTGTGTGGTAGTGTGATGGGGGGTTGGTCGTGTGATGGGGTGTGTGGTAGTATGGTGGGGTGTGTGGTAGTGTGATGGGGGGTTGGCCGTGTGGTGGGGTGTGTGGTAGTGTGGTTAGGGGTTTGGTAGTGTGGTGGGGTGTGTGGTAGTGTGATGGGGGGTTGGTCGTGTGGTGGGGTGTGTGGCAGTGTGGTGGGGTGTGTGGTAGTGTGGTTGGGTGTGTGGTCGTGTGGTGGGGTGTGTGGCAGTGTGGTGGGGTGTGTGGTAGTGTGGTGGGGGGTGTGGTAGTGTGGTGGGGTGTGTGGTAGTGTGATGGGGGTTTGGTAGTGTGGTGGGGTGTGTGGTAGTGTGATGGGGTGTTGGTCGTGTGGTGGGGTGAGTGGCAGTGTGGTGGGGAGTGTGGTAGTGTGGTGGGGTGTGTGGTAGTGTGATGGGGGGTTGGTCGTGTAGTGGGGTGTGTGATAGTATGGTGGGGTGTGTGGTAGTGTGGTGGGGGTTGGTCGTGTGGTGGGGTGTGTCTTAGTGTGGTGGGGGGTTGGTCGTGTGGTGGGGTGTGTGGTAGTGTGGTGGGGTGTGTGGTAGTGTGGTTGGGCATGTGGTAGTGTGGTGGGGGTTGGTCGTGTGGTGGGGTGTGTGGTAGTGTGGTGGGGTGTGTGGTAGTGTGGTGTGGTGTGTGGTAGTGTGGTCGGGTGTGTGGTAGTGTGATGGGGGGTTGGTCGTGTGGTGGGGTGTGTGGTAGTGTGGTGGGGTGTGTGGTAGTGTGGTGGGGTGTGTGGTAGTGTGGTGGGGTTGTGTGGTAGTGTGGTTGGGGATTGGTCGAGTGATGGGGTGTGTGGTAGTATGGTGGGGTGTGTGGTAGTGTGATGGGTTGTTGGTCGTGTGGTGGGGTGTGTGGAAGTTTGGTGGGGGGTGTGGTAGTGTGGTGGGGTGTGTGGTAGTGTGATGGGTTGTTGGTCGTGTGGTGGGGTGTGTGGCTGTGTGGTTGGGTGTGTGGTAGTGTGGTGGGGTGTGTGGTAGTGTGATGGGGGGTTGGTCGTGTGGTGGGGTGTGTGGTAGTGTGGTGGGGGTGTGGTAGTGTGGTGGGGTGTGTGGTAGTGTGATGAGGGTTGGTCGTGTGGTGGGGTGTGTGGTAGTGTGGTGGGGTGTGTGGTAGTGTGGTGGGGTGTGTGGTAGTGTGATGGGGAGTTGGTCTTGTGCTGGGGTGTGTGGTAGTATGGTGGGGTGTGTGGTAGTGTGGTGGGGGTTGGTCGTGTGGTGGGGTGTGTGGTAGTGTGATGGGGGGTTGGTCGTGTGGTGGGGTGTGTGGTAGTGTGGTGGGGGTGTGGTAGTGTGGTGGGGTGTGTGGTAGTGTGATGGGGGGGTTGGTCGTGTGGTGGGGTGTGTGGCAGTGTGGTGGGGTGTGTGGCAGTGTGGTGGGGTGTGTGGTAGTGTGGTGGGGTGTGTGGTAGTGTGATGGAGGGTTGGTCGTGTGGTGGGGTGTGTGGTAGTTTGGTGGGGTGTGTGGTAGTATGGTGGGGTGTGTGGTAGTGTGGTGGGGGTTGGTCGTGTGGTGGGGTGTGTGGTAGTGTGATGGGGGGTTGGTCTTGTGGTGGGGTGTGTGGTAGTATGGTGGGGTGTGTGGTAGTGTGGTGGGGTGTGTGGTAGTGTGATGGGGGGTTGGTCGTTTGGTGGGGTGTGTGGTAGTGTGATGGGGGGTTGGTAGTGTGGTGGGTTGTGTGGTAGTGTGATGGGGGGTTGGTCGTGTGGTGGGGTGTGTGGTAGTGTGATGGGGGGTTGGTCGTGTGGTGGGGTGTGTGGTAGTGTGATGCGGGGTTGGTCGTGTGGTGGGGAGTGTGGTTGTGTGATGGGGGGTTGGTCGTGTGGTGGGGTGTGTGGTAGTGTGATGGGGGGTTGGTCGTGTGGTGGGGTGTGTGGTAGTGTGATGGGGGGTTGGTCGTGTGGTGGGGTGTGTGGTAGTGTGATGGGGGGTTGGTCGTGTGGTGGGGTGTGTGGTAGTGTGATGGGGGGTTGGTCGTGTGGTGGGGTGTGTGGTAGTGTGGTGGGGTGTGTGGTAGTGTGGTGGGGTGTGTGGTAGTGTGGTGGGGTTGTGTGGTAGTGTGGTGGGGGGTTGGTCGTGTGATGGGGTGTGTGGTAGTATGGTGGGGTGTGTGGTAGTGTGATGGGGGGTTGGCCGTGTGGTGGGGTGTGTGGTGGGGGGTGTGGTAGTGTGGTGGGGTGTGTGGTAGTGTGATGGGGGGTTGGTCGTGTGGTGGGGTGCGTGGCAGTGTGGTGGGGTGTGTGGTAGTGTGATGGGGGGTTGGTCGTGTGGTGGGGTGTGTGGCAGTGTGGTGGGGTGTGTGGTAGTGTGGTGGGGTGTGTGGTAGTGTGATGGGGGGTTGGTCGTGTGGTGGGGTGTGTGGTAGTATGGTGGGGTGTGTGGTAGTGTGGTAGTATGGTGGTGTGTGTGGTAGTGTGGTGGGTTGTGTGGTAGTGTTTCGGACATGACAATAGCACCACTGTCGGTGAGATGTCGGATGTTTTAATAGTGATATATTCTTAACAATTTTAACATGATCTTCCTCTCATAAATTTAGGGTGGAAAATAGTTTTGCATAATATGTAGAGTCGGTACACGTCACTAGTATATACAAATATTCATCTTTAACGGCTTATTTCAATATCTTACATAAAGTACTGGAATAGTGATGGTTTATGTATAATAACAATTGTGATATCTGTTGACAGGCTGGACAGTCCTTCACTATGCCGCCGCACATGGTCGCGACAACACTGTGAAGGTCCTCCTCGACGCTGGAGCAGACTTCAACGCTACAGATGATGGTGGTAAGAGTCACACTTATGGATCCCAAAATTATATAACACTCATGTCACACAACACACCACACTTATCATGTGACAAAATGCATTATTTATATATTGTAATTTTGCCAAAGGAGAGATATTGTAATTTTACTAAAGGAGAGAATGACTGTCTGTTTATAGTAGGAGGTCAAACTTTTCAAATAATATATTGTCTTAAAGTATTCTGACCATTATTCACTGATTTTATGAAAATTAAGAGTAATTTCCTGTTGTGAATAATTTGGCCGTACTAGCATCAAACAGACAATTCTCCCTCAGCGTCAACAGTTTCTCAAGCAACTGCTCTATACCAGAGTAAGGGTAACTATTGTGTTTTAGTTCTTCACACCACTGAGCTGCTCCCACTGCCGACCACCCACACTTAGACTATTGTATTTTTTATAAGACACAGAAAGAGAGAGACAGAGACACAGAGAAACTCAGAAACAGAAACACAGCTGGAGACAGAGAGAGACAGAGACAAAGATAGAGCAAGAGAATGAAACAGACAGTAGGTAAAAGGATGGATGGATAGACGAATAGGCGCATGAATAAATAGATAAGCCATAGGAGCCGTGATGAGGGTTCGAACCTATGTGCTGTGAGTTATCAGGCCCCCACTCTCTCTGTGTGATTTATTTCTGTGTTATAAATAGGTAAATATATGGATAGATAGGTAGACAGATGAATAGTTGGATGGAGGGATAATTGGATGGATATATAGATAGATAGGTAAAAAGTAGATGGATGGATAGAGAGGTGAATAGATGGATGGATGTATAGGTTTAGTGATGAAAAGATGGATGGATGTATAGGTAGAAAGATGAGTAGACGAATAATTAGATGGATAGGTTGATGGAAATATAAGTGGGTGATAGATGGGGTAGAAAGATGAGTTGGTGCATGGATAGATAGATAGATAGATAGATGAATAGATAGAAGGATAGAAAAATAGATGGATAGAAAAACAGATTGATTGATAGAAAACTTGATGGATATATTGCTTAAAGGATAGATGGCTGCACACATGGATGGAAAGAATGATAGGTGGATGGTTAGATGATATATATATTTGGATAGATTGACAAAAAGATTGATAGATGATAAGGCAGATGGACAGATACACGAATAGACGTATGGAGGTTATCTGGATCTGGAGGTTATCTGGAGATGATTTCGGGGATTTTTAGTGTCCCCGCGGCCCGGTCCTCGACCAGGCCTCCACCCCCAGGAAGCAGCCCGTGACAGCTGACTAACACCCAGGTACCTATTTACTGCTAGGTAACAGGGGCATAGGGTGAAAGAAACTCTGCCCATTGTTTCAAGCCGGCGCCTGGGATCGAACACAGGACCACAGGATCACAAGTCCAGCGTGCTGTCCGCTCGGCCGACCGGCTCCCACCGGTCGAATGATAGATGGATAGATAGATATATGGACATATGGATGGCAAGATAGGTACATGGATGGAAAGATGAATATATCTTAAATGAATGGATAGATTGTTGGTTAAATAGATGGATAGATAGACTGAGAGATCAATGATCTAGAGATGATAGAAGAACATGAATAGCTAAATGGAAAGATAGATGGAATGCTGGATATGCAATGGAATGAATAATGTATAGATGATATATGGTATAGATATATAGATGGATGGATTGATAGATGAATGAATAGATAAAATAAGATAGGTGGATAGATATATAGATGGTGAGATGGGAGACAGACAGACCGAGACCACGATGGGTGACCCCTCTAGTACATACTATAAGAGAGAAGATTGTTTGTCTGTTCCAGGGGGGAGGCCCCATGGTACTGGCTGGCCTCACCCAAACTGGCAGAGAGAATGGTCTGGTGAACGGGATGAACACTGGAGTGGTCCGGGTCGCCAGCAGTACAAAAGGAACAGCTCGCCAGTGACACATTCAGGCCCCCCATGAAGGTTTTTGGCACTGTCCGACAGTTGCACGGCTAAATATTTTCAAAACAAACATAAACAATCATATTAGTAATATGCTCCACTATTCACTGATTTCGAGAACATTAACAGAACTTTTAATTAATTTGCACATGCTTAAAAAGATCGTTTTTCCACAGCACGAAAGGTTTCTCAAGCGACCGATCTTTGTGATAGTAAGGGGTAACTACTCTTGTTTTAGCATTTGACACCACGGAGCTCCCCTCACTGTTGACACTGTCACGAACTGGGTGGTGAGTGGCGGGGGAGGGGGGGGGGGTGAACTTTCAAATGTTGTGTAGGGGAATAAATGATTTTACTTGAGCCTGGGGGAAATCAAGGAGTAGGGAATCAGCCTAGTACAAAAGACAGAATTCATATACACACATATATATATATATATGTATATATATATATATATATATATATATATATATATATATATATATATATATATATATATATATATATATATATATATAAGCCACACGATAATATATGACATAATTTGTACTCCTTACAACTCATGGTCATTCTGTAGTTTGTAACTTAGTTAATAAAGCTCCCAAGCGGGCTCTGGATACCCTATGGCTCACAGTCCCAACCCTGGAACCATGCACACCTCCACCACACCTGCCCACCGGTGACACACATATATAAACCTCTAGGAAACCTGAACTCTCTCTCTTATGAACCACACCAAAGACTGCCTGAGTACTCTACCCTATCTTGCAACCCTGTTAAAATAGTATGGTGGCTTATCTGACTATACGGCCGGAGACAAACCCTCAGTTAGCAAGGTCTGGTCGTCCAAGATACACCTCCCCTCAAGTCAAGGAGGCGTCCACCGCTCTTGCGTCATCGCACCTTAATACTCTATGCTTTATATTTTCAACCAAACCCTTTATTGACTTTATTTACCATATTCCCCATGCATGATTTTTGATTGAGTCCATTTTTCCCTCACATAGTTAGGCTATCCCGGTTCACATTATTCCTAAGAATCTCCAGCTGAGAAGGTACTACTTTGCTGGGCGGAGTATTACTGGTG
>NC_091234.1:8575766-8601241 GCF_040958095.1 Procambarus clarkii
ACAATGGGCAGAGTTTCTTTCACCCTATGCCCCTGTTACCTAGCAGTAAAATAGGTACCTGGGTGTTAGTCAGCTGTCACGGGCTGCTTCCTGGAGGTGGAGGCCTGGTCGAGGACCGGGCCACAGGGACACTAAAGCCCCGAAATCATTTCAAGATAACCAAGATAACGCTCTTTTACTTTGTTGTTTTGCTAGCTTACATCTCTAATTAAACCATGGGTTTCTTATCTGCATTTAATTTTTTTACCTTTTTGACTGGGACGAACTTTCTTCTGCCTTTTTGCACTTATGCGTGATGTAGTCCATCATGTCTTGAGCCATCTTTCCCCTGAGCTCTGTTTCCCATGTTATATCTGTTAGGAATTTTCTTATCTCCACATAGTTTCCCTTTCAGAATGCCACCATTTTGTTTTCAGTTCCCTTCTTTGAGTTCATAAACCCTTCTTCGACCAGATACTCAAACGTCAGTACACTGTGACCGCTCATTCTTATTATATATACTTTCACATATATATCCCACATATATCACACATATAATCCTACATGGTCAAATAGATGCATAGATAGATGGATACGTAGATGGAATAGATAGATTGAAGGATGGATAGATTTTTAAATATACAGTCCACTTACTAAAATTAAAATTAAATATGTACTTAGCCATATAATCCCACATTGTCAAATAGATGTATAAATAGATGGATACATAGATGAATAGAAAGATGGATGGATAGATGGATAAATACATGTATAGCTAGATGGATAGCTAGTAGAAAAGATAAATGGATAGATAGATGGAGAAATATATGGACATTTTTAATGGATGGATGCAAAGATGGAGAAATAGGTGAATATATGGATGGATAAATTGATGGCTAGCTAGATAATTGGTTGGAAAGATAAAGAAATAGAAAGATAGATTGGTAGACAGATGGACAGATGGAAGACAGGCAGAGCCTGACAATGCCAGGTATCCCCAGAGTGCAGTATATATATCAGGAAGCAGTTTACATAATTGTTAAGGTGTCACACGTTACAGGACATGTAAAGTGACATGTGTGCGGAATATTTACTTGTGAAGGGAATATTTATTTTAAATACATTAGATTTCAATAGCATCAGTTTCAGTTAAATATTTGTTCAATTAAATTATATTTTATTATTTGGAAAATAGTGCACTGTATATTTAAAAAACTCCACATAAATAATTCCTCACATATATGGGGGTATTTACATATATAAATAACTAAATTTAAATAAATCTGTTACTTCTTATTATTGAGACCTCAGAGTATTTAAATTAACTAAATTTGGGTATTTCAATTAAGGAAAATAAATGTCAGTTTAGCTGAACAGGAGCTTTTGGTTTAGCTGGGACGCGTGTCAGTCACGTGAGCCCGACATCCCTCCTGCCGACATGTGGCTATTGCGTCTCTCTCTGGAGACGATCCTTATTCTGGATAATACAAACTCAGCTTCTTTGAGATTGAACATCAGACTATTGACAAAGTTACATTATAATATAAATCACGAATATTGTTCACTTTATTCAATTATAAATTATTGCGACATTTTCGTCTAGAGTGCTTACCCCTGGGGCTGGTGTTTCCTACCTTCTAACCATACTCTCTGTAACTATGTGGCAACACTGTTTTTTAAGGAGTGAGTAAAGGACTGAGGCACTTCCCTTGTTATGGGTGAGATCAGTGAGCAGTAGCATCATAGGAGTTACGTTAACACAAAAGAAAACCCAGCACGGCTACACTCGTATGTCCCGCTTGGAAGTCCATGATGGAGCGTCTCATCTCCTTCGGCAGGGAGCATTCATGTCCCATAAAATTTTCTCTTATTCCCGGAAGAAGAGGTATTTAAATTTGCTATATTTAAATTCTTTTTAGTTTTATTTTATTCTCATATTTTTTTTTAATAAAAAATAATAAAGAGTACCACCTCTGGCTGGAAGAAGGGGGGCCCATAGCCTCGGAGGAAACCACACATAACGCATTGGAGGGAATGTATGTCCCCTCCAATACAGTTTCTGTGTGCTTTTCTCCTACCACCCCCTTCCTTTTTTTTTTTTTTTTTTTTTTGCTTCATTGTGTATTTAAAGGTTACAAAACATACAAGACAAATGCCTAAAGGTTATGGATCTCTTGAAGCTCCTCCGCTTCCGGACAGGAACCGAGGATGCAGCAAGCATTTCCCCTCTGGATCGCCACACTGAGGCGCTGAAACAAAAAACTGGAAGCCCTTGGGTCTCTGGTGACGTCAATGAGCTTGGAACCCAATTCCTTGAGAAATCCCAAGGCACTCTTGCCCCAGGGGCCATGCGTCTCAGACGCTATGGGAAACAAAGAGGTATTGACCTTTATTTTGTAAACAGTGGTCAGACTGTATGTATTAAGTTGTAAGTACAAACATAAATACGTTTGGTATTCTGTAAGTTAGTGATGCAGCCATCATGTTTTCTCCATAGTGAATGGAGGAATTAAATACGATTCTTTCTGTTTCGGATAAATCTAACTTAATTTTATATTGGTAAATTGTACACACCAACGAAAAGTATCTTTATCTAGTGTATATTTAATTAATTAATTGATATATAAATTAAATTGAACTACGGGGGGGGGGGGGAATTTTTCCACAGCTTGCAACATAACATACTTATAGCATAACACAATACTCCACGATTAAAACATGTCGCACGACATCCTATATTGAATATATAAAACTGAACCTATGGTGTCACGCATTACAAAAATCATATGATGACCCAAAACAAACTTCACATATTATATCAAACAATACACCACCTTAATCTGTGATTTTCACTGACTGTTGGCTGTATTATAACTGCTTGGTAATTGTTATTGGTTTAGCTTACATGACTGCCAGACCCAGCATTGTTCATAATCGTCTTGTACCGTGTATGGGTACTGTTGATACGAATCTGTATGATCTGGGCTGGGTTGATTAGATAGGATTACTCTCGTTGCGAGATCCAACAATTTTTTAATTGGTTCCTACTACCCTCCTTACTCGTCTGGGTGACTTGTAATTGGGACGGATCTGTTCTTATTTAAGGAATTATCACAGTTGTTGGTTTAACAGAATCTACAGGAGGCGATGAGTTAAACCGCAATACCAGACCTCTCATTAATTTTCCTCATGCAGAAGGTATGAGATTTATTCCTTGCATTCTCTTTTCGAGAGAATGTAATTGTTGTAATAGTCAGATCCACCAGAACACCAGTGGCCTTGATGTTAGAATGGACTTACAGTTCATCCAATTTTTACCCCATTTTTTTGAAGATGTCTTGCGGTAGCCCAAGACCAATTACGTGTGGGTCAGACAGGATCTTGTCAACAACAATGGCATACACCAGTAGTGTGTACCTACCAAGACGGACATATGGCTTCCCCCACACCATAAGCCTGGAGTCCTGAATTAGTAAGATACTGTCATGTTCATAGAAAACGGGTACCATCCGTTTGTGTGTGTTGTGGCTCAGAGGAGAGCAGGGGATAAACAACAGAGAGCGTACAGGACGCCCGCCGAGCTTGGTAGCTACTAGTCATGTAGCAGTTCAAGTATTAAAGTCAGTAACCAAACAATGGCTTTGTATCAACCCTACAACCAAGACTTCCTCAGCTACACACAACACCACATTGGCGACGAGGATGAACTGTGAACGCAGGTATTTGTTCAGCTCAAAACAAGGAGAAGCATGGTGTCTCACACCTAGAGGAAGAGGGAAGTCGTGCTCTCTGTGAGCACCATACCCAATGCTGTGTGGCTAACCGATGCTGTGTGCTATCCAGTGCTGTGTGCTAATCCAAGCTATGAGCTAACCAATGCTATGTGCTGACTGAAGCTGTGTACTGAGGAATATGAAAATCTGCCGACGCTGTGCACGAAAACGACGCTTTGATGCTGTATACAAATCCGATGTTATGTATACGATACACGCTCTGTGCTACAATTCTTCATGCTGTGAACTGACTGCTGAGACAACTGCTGTACCATCTGCTGTACCAACTGCTGCCAACTGCTGTACCAACTGCTGTACCAACTGCTGCACCAACTGCTGTACCAACTGCTAACTACTGCTGTGCCAACTGCTGACAACTGGTGTGCTGCTGTGAGTAGGAACAACACATGTACACAAAGGCTAGGTAAGAAGTCAGTTGCTGCTATATTGTGCACTGTTGTGAACTTTTGCATTAAAATTCTTGTGTGCTTTGCAAAATTAAAGTAATTACAGTGAATTCTTAACTAACATATACAGTGCAGCAAGTGTTTAATATTCAGAGGAACATTTAAGTGATAAGTTTACATTTATTCAGTAAAAAATGGGAAATATACCTCAGTTTCCTGCATTTGATCCTGACTGTGACCAGACAAACCTGTCACAGAGGTGGACCAAATGGCTTAATAGGTTTGAAAATTTGTTGATAGTTTCTGACATCAAAAGTGCTGAAAGAAAGCGTGCCTTTCTACTTCATTATGCAGGTGATCGAGTTTGTGACATCTTTGACACACTAAAAGACACTGGTGGTGCCAAAGATTATGACACTGCCAAAGCCAAACTAACAGAACATTTCAAACCAAGACAAAATACTGCAATGGAAATTATGCATTTCAGGAGAGCCAGACAACTCTGTAATGAAACCGTGGATCAGTACCACACACGTCTGCAGGATTTAGCAGCCCATTGTGAGTTTGCTGATGTTGACAAAGAAATCAAACAGCAAATAATTGAAACATGCACATCTACACGTCTCCGTCGAAGAGCTCTAGAACTTGTTGATGATGAAAGTTCTCTTACCAAGATACTGGATATTGTTCGTCGAATGGAAGATTCTGCACATAATGCTCGTGTCATGGAGTGCAGTGCCAACACGGTGCTGCCACTGTTCCTAACAGTAATGAGGTACGTAAGGTTCAGGGAGGACACCGTGATCAAAGAAGATATCATGCCAAACCTAACAGCAAATTGAGCCGAGAACCACATCACAACTGGAGTCATGGAACAAGACTCAAGCAGTCACAACGACCCACATCAGAGGGTGTCAACAATAAATGTTACAATTGTGGAGGAGACTACCCACACCAAGATAATGTTTGTCCTGCTCAAGGTAAGAAGTGCTATGAGTGTGGAAAACTAGGTCATTTTGGTGCTATGTGTCATTCCGCACTAAAAAAACCACAGTCAATGAATAAAGCACTGTACGAGTATCAGGTCATAGGGGTTGAGGTGGTAAACGCAATATTGCACCTCATATCCAGAATGTTAATAATGTACAAGACAACATTTCATTACAACCAGACTCAGATGACAGTGAATGTGATTATATTTATGGAGTACAATCAATCACAGAATGGAATGATCTCCCAAACAAAAAGAGACATGTGTATACATTGCTGGTATTTGTCTCAAAGTTCTCATTGACTCTGGATCAAACATTGACACCATTGCTGAATGTCACTATGAGAAATTTAAAAAACAGTTCCCTAAGCTTGAAAACTATAATGGCAAAGCCACTGCCTATGCTTCAAAGGTAGCCTTGCCAGTGATTGGAACTTTCACTGCAGAGATTAAGTCAAAGAATGCAATGCTCATTACTACATTCCATGTTGTTAGGAATGCAAAGGAGTCTCTACTCAGTTACAAGACTTCAACCAAATTGGGGCTACTTCAGCTTTCTAATGCTGCAGCAGTGGAATCTGCAAACAATGTTGATGCTATTGTTGCTGAATTTTCTGATCGATTTGAATCCATAGGTTGTTATACTGATAGCAAAGTACATCTGCATATCAACCCAGATGTAATTCCAGTTGCCCAACCACATCGCCGACAACCATTCCATACTCGCAAGAAAGTTGATGCCGAACTGGATAGGCTGATGGAACTAGATATTATTGAACCCGTAACAGGCCCAACACCATGGGTAAGCCCAATTGTCACTCCACCAAAGCCGAAGAATCCAGATGAGATACGCATTTGTGTGGACATGCGTGTTCCCAACAAGGCAATAATGCGTGAACGCCATCCTACACCCACTGTAGATGATATGATTTACCGCTTGAATGGTGCAACTGTATTTAGCAAGTTAGATTTAAACAAGGGCTATCATTAGCTTGAACTTGATGATGAGAGTCGATTCATCACAACGTTTACGACACATCGAGGTCTGTATAGGTACAAGCGCCTGAGTTTTGGTATTAACAGTGCTGCTGAGGTATTCCAGCACATCATCAGCCAGGTATTGCAAGATATACCTAATGCTGACAACATGTCTGATGACATCATTGTTTATGGCCGTACCCAATCTGAACACGAGAAAGCTCTTCGTGCAACATTGTAACGCTTACGAGAAAAGAATCTGACGCTAAGCCGAGCAAAGTGTGAGTTCAATCAACATAAAATTGAATTCTTTGGACATGTACTTAGTGACAAAGGTCTGTCTCCAGATCCTAAGAAAGTTGCAGATATCAAGAATGTTGCACCTCCTTCAACGTCCACTGAAGTACATAGTTTTCTGGGAATGGCAAACTAATGTTCTCGCTTCATTCCAGATTTTGCTACCATTATGAAGCCTTGTACGGTGAAGTACAAGCCGAGTGCAGGCAATCCCGCTGATTACATCAGTCGACATCCTGCCAACAGTTTCACCATCACCAAGCATAAGCAATTTGGCGAGGAATATGTACACTCTGTAACCTGTGATGCAGTCCCTAAGGCTATCACTCTTGATGAAATCCGTAGTACAACCCTAGAGGACCCAACTCTGCAAGCAACAGTGGATGCATTGTCTAAGAAAAAGTTTCCACGCATCCCACCCTCAGGAGTTGACCAAGATGCATTCAAAGCACTTGAACGCATCCAGACAGAATTAAGTGTTACGCAACAACGCGACACCGTGCTGCGAGGTACTCGTATCGTCATTCCAGCTGTTCTCCAGCAACATGCTCTGAAGCTTGCACATCAAGGACACCAAGGTCTTGTTAGGACCAAACAGCTGTGTTACGAACCTGGATCCAGCGTCCGAGCCCGGAGCAGTGACGACCGCGCCATCTGTGGGTCAGCTCCCGAAACCCCCTCCAAACGGACGACGACACCTGGTGAGGACGACGTGTACTGGCCTCGAGGGCCAGTTTCCAGTCCTGTTCAGCGCTCAACACAGCCGCTGCTGACCTCTGGTGAGGTGGTGCTCAGACACCAGCGCCATCTATGGAGTGGATAGGTGGGCGTTTGTGTCTGAGCCTGTAAGTGAGGTGCCTTAGTGTGTCCCAGTTATTGATGATGTGTCTGCTTACAGAGTCGACCTGGGACTGCTGTGATGGAAGTTGAGTCAGTCTACCCGAGGCAGCCGTCTCCATACCGTGTGCTTTGCTGCAGCAGCTGTGAAGTCGTCCCCCGGAAGAACACTGTGGTGTTACCCTGCCAGTGGAGTGGCAGTAGAAGGATTACCCGGGACCGACTGCTGGAGACGATTATCCACTGGGGTACTGAGGACAGGAGAGTGATTTGTGGTATCACACGAGGCTCCTGTCTAGGGTGTTACCCTAATATCGTTCGTGGAGTGGCCTGACCAGCGTTGCGGGTCCGGAACCTGCCAGCAGACCTGCTGGATTTGTGGTTGACAGCCTCCACGGCGGTGCCCCCAGTGGACCTGTGTTTTGGCTGACCTGTGGCCAGGGTAGGCTCAGCTTCCCAGAGGATTCGTTGTGAGGCCACGAAGAAGCACCGAGGATTTAGCACCGAGAGCCTGTATCCAGAGTCTTCAACAGAAGACAATTGTGTATTTCCCCCCTGTACAGTGTTAATACCCCTCCCCCTGTGCACTCTTTAATATATTATTTATTTGGTGATGGTAAATTATAGTCTTAAGTTCTTAACTTTCTTTCCCTTCCCCCTTTAAGTTTCTTGCGTCACGGATCACATCCCTTGAAAGCCACTACTGGCTTGGGGTCGGATACAACTTCCTCTAACAACATCAGAGTAAGAACCCCGTGCGTCCCGAGAGGGCCGTAACATAATTGGCATCCCCAGCGGGATCCGTCCCCTTGTTAAGTATGTTTGACAGGGGTGGTGAAGTGGCGTAATCCCTGTATATAATTCCCCCTGTGTGACGATTGTGACGTTATACGTCCTGTGCTGTGCTCAAGAGTGACTAAGTGCAATATTGTGCAGTGCGGTGCTCGCTGTGACTAAGCGATTAAATGCAATATTGACTAGTGCGGTGCTCAGTGATTCAGTGCAATATTGTAGAGCGAAGGGTTCGCTGTGATTAAGTGCGATATTGCGTAGTGCGGTGCCCGAAGTGATTACGTGCAATATTGGCAAGTGCAGTGTTTGGTGCGATAAAGTGCAATATTGACGTAGAACAGTGCTCGGTGCGTTAAGTGCTAACGTGTAAGCAGTGTGTTAAGTGCTAGTTGAGTGTTCCGTCTGTGACAATGGCAGAAAAAGCTACCATCGATGATCTGGACGATGTTCAGGCTTTTCTGAACAGAGTGGACTGTCTTGCCAGACTAAAATATCTGAGCAAACCAGAGCTAGTACTAGTGAGCGCCTACCTGGAGATCAAGATCCGTGCCAGTGATTCCATGTGGAGATCTTGTCCAAGGTTCACCGGCACTTGAAAGCAGAGGAGAAACAGGAAGGCGAGGCTCCTAGTACAAAAGAAGGTGAGGAAATAGCTTCCACGGAAAAGGAAGATAAGGGCAGCGACATTGACAGTGATGCAGGTGAGCTTAATATCAGCTTCCTAACAGTCAAAATGCGTGCCCTAGAGATAAATCGCGAGATAGAGTGGAAGAAGTTACAATTAGAACGAGAATTAAAAGATAAAGAAGTGGAGATGAAAAATAAAGAAATGGAGATGAAAGAAAAGGAAATGGCGATGAGGCGTTTAGAATTGGAAGAAAGGAAAGAAGAACGAGAAAGAGAAGAGAAACGAGAAAGAGAAGAACAAGAAAGAGAAGAGAACGAGAAAGAGAAGAACGAGAAAGAGAAGAGAGACGAGAAAGAGAAAGAGAAGAACGAGAAAGAGAAGAGAGACGAGAGAGAGAAGAGCGAGAGCGAGAAAGAGAAGAACGAGACAGACAAGAACGACGAGACAGAGAGGAAAGAGAGAGACAACATGAACTAGAAGTATTGCGATTAGGCGGTGGTCGGAGCCAACAACGGACACCAGCAGTTTCGATCCGGTAAGAAACATCAAAATGGTCCCCAAATTCAATGAGAAGGAAGTTTCGAAGTTCTTTGCAGCCTTCAAGAAAGTCGTTGCCTCTTTGGAGTGGCCAAGGGAGAATTGGGCCATCATGATACAGTCAGTCTTGACTGGGAAGGCCCAAATCGCTTACTCCACGTTATCCCTTGACGACTCCGGCGATTATGACAAGGTGAAGAAGGTTGTGCTCATGGCGTACCAATTGGTACCTGAGGCATACAGGCAGAAGTTCCGAAACCTGAAAAAGACCTCAGAGCACACGTTCACCGAATTCGCCACGATCAAGGAGCGACTTTTCCAGGAATGGTGTGCCTCTCGGAAGGTGGAGACCAAGGAAAACCTCGAGCAGCTGATTCTGCTAGAGGACTTCAAGGATTGTTTGTCTGGAGACCTGAAGACGTACCTAGAGGAACAGCAGGTAGAGACCTTGAGTGCAGCAGCCACAATGGCTGAGGAATACATCCTGACTCATAGGCCGTCTGCTAAGTACGTCCCAAGGCATTACCAACGCCGGTTTGACAGACCTCATGACGAAGAGGAAAGACCCGTCCCACAAAGCGCTAAGAAGACGCCCCCAAGTAGCCTCGAAGGACTAGTCCTGGCAGTCCGAAACACCGGAGTCTGAGGAGGAATATGGTGTGCTGGACTTGTGGGCAGAAAGGGCATGTAGCTGCTATGTGCCGAGGCAGAAGAGGTGGCGGCACACGTAGGGAGGTGATGTTAATGAGCTGTGTAACACTACCAGCAGGAAGCCAGTCGACGACTACGCAGGAAGAACCCAGATTGTTTTCCCCTCACACTTCAGGCGGGTATGTATCGAGTGATCATACTGGTAGATCTGTAGTAGTGCTCAGAGATAGTGGAGCAGCCCAGTCCCTGATCGTGAAGAACTCGTTACCCGAGGGAGTAAGTGTGGACGGGAGACAACAGGTTGTCATGGTTGGGTTTCCTAGGACGCAGTATATCGCCCCCTTAGTGCCAGTACATCTCGACTCGCCCTACTTCAGCGGCACATGTGCGTTGGCAGTAGTAGATACCCTCCCTGTGGCTGGGATTGACGTGGTACTAGCCAACGACTAGGTGACAGATTGGAGCATCAATCTTCCAAGGTCGCGGACGAGTCAGCCAGAACAGCAAGGTCTGAGGTAACGGCAGGCAATGGTAATGTCCAGGTAAAGGCAGACCCGGATTCAAACAGGTTTAATTTGTCCTCTCACCCGCAGATCGACAGCATCCTAGCAGTGTCTCCTGATTCTTCTCCCAGTAAGGAACATGAGGTTACGATAGCAGAAGTACCTGAGCAAGAAGAAAGGCCTTGTGTGCAGGCACCCACGGATACCAACGAGTCTGGAGCGAAGGCGGATGAGTACTTGCGGTATGGCAAAGTACCACGTTCATTGAACCGGCCAGAGATTCCCCAGACGTCAGAGGTATGTGAGGTGTGTTCGAAAGGTCTAGTGCCCTCTTTGGTCCAAACCAGGCTAGTGGATATAGCGGTTATGGACATGACAGGCTCGGGAAGCTTATCCCTCAATTGGCCCCATGTTTCTTAGCGATATTTTGTTTTGTTCTCTTATGTGTTCTCAGTGTTCTCAGTAAGGACCGGTGGACGACCCGACAGATGATGGCTCCCATGAAAATCGCGAAGAGATCCCAGGGATTAGAGACAAGCACTGCGAGTGTTGCAGTTGAAGAGGGACCTGGAAGGTAATAGTTGATACAGGAGGTACGAGAGATGATAATGTGAGTGACTGTTTCCGACAGGTGACACCCCCCGCGTTGACTGCTGAGCCTCAATGCAGCGTTATGTGGAACGTTTGGTCGACCTGACGGTGGCAGAGCGAATGCCATCTTCGGTGTGCAAGCAGCCCTGTTGAAACTAGGTGTAAGCCTAGTAGAGGTGTATGCAGTAAGTATTGACTTGCCCACTGTCGCTGTCACTCTGAATTATCAGACCCCTGTATTCCAGGTTCCCGTATCCCTGAAGGACTACCGGAACGGTACCCAGAAATGCCGTTGTAACCAGCCATCATCGATGCCACGACACAGGGACGTGTCGAGTCGCCCCAGATCGTGTCTACACCGATCCTTACTCGAGAGGTGTGAGATTATGCTCCGGATTAACATCTCGGTGGAGGGTGTAGAGAAGTACATCAGGCAGGTCATTGCCTTACATCTGCAAGTTTCCTTTGCGCGAGAGTTCCCCAGTGGTACGGTTCTGTGGACGAGACAGCCACGCCGTTCCAGTATATAAAGCATGTGAGTCCATTTGGAGTTGTGTCGCCGTACTAATTTGGTTTGTGTTTCTTTTTATAGAACCCCAACCAAATTCTTTTTGGTGGGGAGGTGTTACGAACCCGGATCCAGCGTCCGAGCACGGAGCAGTACCGACCGACGCCATCTGTGGGTCAGCTCCCGAAACCCCCTCCAAACGGACGACGACACCTGGTGAGGACGACGTGTACTGGCCTCGAGAGCCAGTTTCCAGTCCTGTTCAGCGCTCAACACAGCCGCTGCTGACCTCTGGTGAGGGTGGTGCTCAGACACCAGCGCCATCTATGGAGTGGATAGGTGGGCGTTTGTGTCTGAGCCTGTAAGTGAGGTGCCTTAGTGTGTCCCGGTTATTGATGACGTGTCTGCTTACAGAGTCGACCTGGGACTGCTGTGATGGAAGTTGAGTCAGTCTACCCGAGGCAGCCGTCTCCATACCGTGTGCTTTGCTGCAGCAGCTGTGAAGTCGTCCCCCGGAAGAACACTGTGGTGTTACCCTGCCAGTGGAGTGGCAGTAGAAGGATTACCCGGGACCGACTGCTGGAGACGATTATCCACTGGGGTAATGAGGACAGGAGAGTGATTTGTGGTATCACACGAGGCTCCTGTCTAGGGCGTTACCCTAATATCGTTCGTGGAGTGGCCTGACCAGCGTTGCGGGTCCGGAACCTGCCAGCAGACCTGCTGGATTTGTGGTTGACGGCCTCCACGGCGGTGCCCCCAGTGGACCTGTGTTTTGGCTGACCTGTGGCCAGGGTAGGCTCAGCTTCCCAGAGGATTCGTTGTGAGGCCACGCAGAAGCACCGAGGATTTAGCACCGAGAGCCTGTATCCAGAGTCTTCAACTGAAGACAATTGTGTATTTCCCCCCTGTACAGTGTTAATACCCCTCCCCCTGTGCACTCTTTTATATATTATTTATTTAGTGATGGTAAATTATAGTCTTAAGTTCTTAACTTTCTTTCCCTTCCCCCTTTAAGTTTCTTGCGTCACGGATCACATCCCTTGAAAGCCACTACTGGCTTGGGGTCGGATACAACTTCCTCTAACAACATCAGAGTAAGAACCCCGTTGCGTCCTGAGAGGGCCGTAACAAGCTGCTAGGAGAAAAGGTGTGGTTTCCTGGCATTAATCGTCAAGCAATAGAACATGCATGATGCCTGTGTCCCTTGCCAAGCTGCAGTGGATACTTCAAGACCAACACCTCTACAACTTTCACCACTACCTGCTGCACCATGGACGGAAGTATCGATGGACTTCTGCGGACCACTACCAAGTGGAGAGTACTTGATGGTAGTCATTGATGATCACTCACGTTATCCAGAAGTAGAAATCATCACTTCCACATCTGCAAAGGCTGTCATCCCGAAACTCGACAAGATCTTTTCAAACTTTGGCATTCCTGAAGTTGTCAAGACGGACAATGGACCGCCATTCAATGGACAAGACTTCGTCAACTTTGCTGAGCATATTGGATTCAAACACCGCCGTGTGATGCCACTACATCCTCAAGCAAATGGAGAAGTCGAGAGATTCATGCAACCTCTCATGAAAGCTGTACGCTGTGCTCATGCCGAAGGACGATCCTGGAAACAAGCTATGTATACTTTTCTCAGGAACTACCGTGCAACACCACATGGAACACTGGGCAAGTCGCCTGGCGAACTTTTATTTTGACGTCCTATGAGGATCTCACTACCTGTCATGCCAGCCGAGGTAACGGATAAACGTCTCGCTCAGAAGGATGCACTAGCCAAGGGCAAAATGAAAATTGCTCATGATCAACGTGCAAAGGAGCAATTCATAAAGGTTGGAGATACTGTTCTAGTTAAAAAGAAAAAAGAGGGAAAGCTAGATATGCCGTATGATACAAAACCATATAAAGTTATTAGTGTAAAAGGAACTATGGTAACAGCTAGTAATAGACATCATAGTATAACACGTAATATGGCTTATTTCAAAGTGATTCCGACTAGTGTAGAAAATGATGAAGTGCAAAGTCGTGCAAAGGAAAAAGAAAAAATGACTTATAACCCAACAAACAAATTATCAAGGGATATTCTTGTATTTAGTTAAGGACTCTCGTCCTAAACGTCATGTTAAACGCCCTACATGATTTGATGATTAATTGGTTTCCTATGTAATGCAAAGTATTTACTTATTATGCTAAACTAAATTTAATATTGTTTGAATAATGCAGATCTCTCATTCAATATTTTGTAACTTTGTATTACAGTTTCTTTCATTTTTTTTTTAACATTGCATATGTATTTTTAACATTGAAATCCTTTGTGGTAAAGATTAAGTTGTTTAAATTCTTTGTGTGCTTAATTAATGCTAAATGTACGCAATACCTCTTGATATGTTAATAACTTATTCTGTGTCAATAACTTTGCTTTGTGCTACAAGCATGGTAGACATCCTGTATTCATTCTTTTTAAAGAAAAGGAGGGATGTCATGTTCACAGAAAACGGTACCATCCGTTTTCTATGTGCTGCGGCTCAGATGCCGAGAGAAGGTAAACAGAGAGCGTACAGGACGCTACCAGCTTGGAAGCAGCTAGTCATGTAATCGTTTATAAGTATTAAAGTCAGTAACCAAGCCATGACTTTAGTATCAACCCTACAACCAAGACCTCCTCAGTAACACTCAAACACAACAGGTACCACCTCTGGTGCAAGTGTAGGGACCCATAGCCTCGGAGAAGAAAATAAAGAGTACTCTGAGAAAACCTTGTGGATCGTCACTAAGGCGCTCAAAAAGAAAACTGGCAGCTCTAGGGTCTCTAGTTGTTTCGATTAGCTTAGACCCCAACTCCTTCAAAAAACTAGCAGCACTTTTACCCCAGGCACCAGGTGTCTCTGAGGCAATTGGGACAAAATTGTAGTGGTGCTCAAGGTCTCTGTATTTATGTGACTTCACACAAAACACAAGTAAATTTAACAATGAAATTTTAATTACTTTAGAAAAACAAGACATGAATAAAGTTAAGCATAAAATATAAAAGACAAGTCAACAAACAAAATAATAGGAATAATCACTGGCAAATGAAAAGTTACGTTAAGACAAGTGAGTTACAGTGATAGCAAAATAAATATGAATGGAGCTGGAATATTGGCTTCGAGCTGCCACCTCCCTTAGTACACGAAAGCCAAGGCTTAGTCTACCAGCGAGAGATGTCAACTGCAAGGAGCACTGAGATATTCTGACAATACTGGGCCACTGCAGCCCAGACATCAACTTGTGGCGGAGGGCGGAGGGCAGGTGCGACGGGACACCAGCCAATCAGCGACAGGCAGGCAATGGACAAGCAGTTTGCCGGTTTACTGTGGCGGTAGCTAGCAGGTGTGCCGGTGTGCTGGATACGTTTTGCTCTCTGGGCAAAACGTTTTGGAGATACTTGCTGGACGTATCTTCTATATTAACTTTTGTTTTTACGTACTTTGAAGGGAAGAGCAGGCTCAATCTCTCTTGAAAGAGATTATCGTCACAACTCTCTCCCGAAGCCTGCGGTTCTGGAAGAAGTACGTCGTCATGTGGTGGAGTAATAGGAGAATTTGCTTCTACTTCATAAACTCTGGAGAGGGCGTCGGCTATGATGTTGTCAGACCGCTGGTATAGCGGATCTCCAGGTTGAATTTCTGCAGTTATCAAGCCCATCGTAGAAGACGTTGAGTGTAGAAGTGGGCTTGCTGCAGGAAGTGTAGGGTGTTGTGGTCCGTGTTGATGGTAGACCGAGCACTTTTCAGGTATGGAGCAAAGTGCTGGAGATTCAGGATGATGAAGAGTAGCTCCTTGCCAATTGTTCCGTAGTTCCTTGTAGCTGTGGTCGCTGACAGGCGTATTCTCCTCGCATCGTTGGTGTACTAGGTCACCCCCGATGCCGGTACCACTGGCGGTGACATGGAGGATGAAGGGCTTGGTGATATCTGACGAGGTGAGAGTGGAATTAGAATATGGTAAAGGAGCACTATTATGGTCCTGAAAATGGTTGGGAAGATCAGTAAGGATTTCTGAATTTGAAAGCGCTGAGTCAGTGCTTTCGGGAGGAGAAGCAGGGAAGGTCTCACTGGGGATGTATGGTTCCTTAAAGGAAGAATATAATGTTAAGACAGTGGGAGGAGTACCGTTATATAGCTTCAGGAGGTTGACGTGGCACAGCTGGGTCTTCCGCCGCCTATCTGGAGTCTCTAGAACGTAGTTATGGTTGTTTCTGCACTCCTTGATGCGGTAGGGTCCTGAAAACCTGTTTTGTAAAGGAGAACCTGGGATAGGAAAATAAGCAAGTACGAAGTCTCCCGGCTTAAATTTTCTTACTTTGCTGGTCTGGTTGTAATGAGTCTTCATCCTCTCCTGTGCTTTCAATAGATTATCTTGGGCAAAACTGTGGACTCTCTCTAGAATGTGTTGTAGGTTTTGAAGAAACTAGGGCACATTCTGATGCTCACTGAAGGTGGCATCACGTAGAGAGTCTTTGAAAGCCTTGAGGGGAGTACGGCACTTACGTCCGTAGAGCATCTCATAAGGAGATACTCCTAGGACTCATTGGGAAGACTTCTATATATGCACATTATCAGGTCAATTTGCTTATCCCAATCCTTAGAGGTTTCATTACAAAACTTCTTCAGGAGTGCTTTAATAGTCTGATGACTACGCTCAAGAGAACCCTGTGAAGCAGGATGATAGGGGCTGGACAATACCTGTTTGATGTTGAACTCCTCCAGTGTCCTTTTGAAGAGATCACTGGTGAAGTTGGTGCCACAGTCGCTCTGAACCTCCCTGGGAAATCCATACTGGGTGAAGATCTTCAATAAGTGCTTCACAACCGTAGCAGCCGTAATGTTCTTTACTGGAACTGCTATGGGGAATCTGGTGGTAGGACACAGGATGGTTAAGATATAGGCGTTCCCGGAACTGGTCCGAGGTAAAGGACCAACACAGTCTATAATAAGTCTGTGGAAAGGTTCCGCAGGCACCTGTATGTGAATCAGTGGCGCTCTGGGAATAGAGATGTTCGGTTTACCTGCCATCTGACATGTATGACACTGTTTGACGTTATTTACCATACCTGGCCAGTAGTAGTCTTGACAGATTCCATGGTAGGTCTTGTTGAATCCGTAGTGGGAGAGTGCTCCGTGGGCCAGGTGTAGAAAAGTGGGCCGCAGGCTGGCAGGAATCACTAGTTGTTCGACGTTGGCCCAATCGTCCTCCTCCTTCAGTTTACTGGGTCTATATCTGCGGTAGAGCAACTTGTTCTCTAGGAAGACCCCAGGAATACTGTCGGGTTGAGTCTCAGCCTGGAAAAATAATGGTGTCAAGGTAAGATCTTCCCTCTGTAACTTACGGAACTCCAACTTGGTCAGATTCGGGGGTAGTTTCTGAGGGTCTTGAGGGACAGCGGTAGCAGTAGAGTCAGCTGGCTGTGGTCGTGCGACTTGTGCACGGGTGGTCACTAGAACCGGAGGAGAAACTTCATCACTCTCTTGAACCTTTGCTGGAACATACTCAAATATAGGATTATCCGTCACAGAGGTACACACCTGGGGTTTGTCCATGACGATCAGGTTGGTCGGTTGCATGTCTTCTGCCAAGTTGTTGCCCAGGAGAAGTTGCACTCCAGGCATGGGAAAAGGCTTTTCCCTGACGGCGACTTGGACTTCTCTGTTCACGAAGGGACAATCCAGGTGGACTCTGGCGAGAGGATAAGGAGTGGTAGCAGTGAGGTCAGTGATGAAGACAGGTGTAGACATTTCTCCGGTTTAGGCGATGTTGGGCACAGCCGACTTCAAAATAATCGATTGTAGAGCCGCTGTGTCCCTCAAGATCTTCAATTTGAAACGTCCCTCCGGATTTGAACCGTTGGCGGACACAGTTCCAGTATACAGGTGTTTACTGAAAGAGAAAGATCATTAACATGAACACCAACATTCATCACAGGCTTACCGGACTTAGGAGGAGTTGGTTTGGGTTTTGGCGTTTCGGTGGTTCCTTTGTATTGAGACTTACCACATTTGTCTATGGTATGTCCATAGAGTCTACAATACTTACAGTACAATTGCGAGCCAGCTTGATCGGTACTCACTTTCTCGTAACTGTACCACGACTTCTTACTGGAAGATGGTTCTGGTGTCAGCCGGTGGATGAGGCTGTAAGTGTCAGCCGACTTAGCACACTTTAGGTAGTCGGTTTCTTCTTTATCTGCTAAATATAGACGGACAGGAGGCGGCACACGCCTCAAGAATTCTTCAACTAGCATGAGGTTGACGAGTTCTGCAAAGGTAGAGACATGTGCTGCTTCCAGCCATTTCATAAAATATCTCCTTTTGGTATTAGCAAATTCGAGAAAGGTAGTGGTACTTGCCTTCAGGTGGTCACGGAATTTCCTTCGATAACTTTCGGTGGAGAGAAGGTAAGCGTCCAACACTGCTTGTTTCAGAGTCTGGTAGTCATTCTCAGACGCCAAAGTACTGAGTGTAACTGCAGCTCTACCTGTAAGATGTACTCTTACAAGGGGGGGCCCATTGGTCGGCAGGCCAACTAAGTTGATTAGCAAGGGTTTCAAAGGTGGTGAAAAACACGTCAACTTCTGTTTCTACGAATGATGGCATTAACTTACTTGCATATGATATATTAAAACTGACGGGAAGATTGGCGGTAGCTTGCTGGCGTTGAGCGAGGTGTGAAGTTTCCAACGCGAATTCTTGTTTACGACATTCCATAGTCAGGGATGCTTGTTGTTTGTCATATTCGTGTTGCATCTCCAATTGGCGTTGTTTTGTTTCAAGCTGTAGTCGTTCCCGCTCACGGAGTAATGCAATCTCACGTTCTTGTTCTTCCTTTCGTATGGCAGCTGCTTCCCTTTGTTGTTCGAGGGCTTCCCTTTGCTGCTCGCGTTCGATCTTGGCCAGTTCTAGTCTGAGTTTCATCGTTGCCAAATCAGTTTTATCTGCAATAAAGTAAGTTTCGTGAGTTTCAGAGTCTATCTTACCTTGCTCTAGGAGATGATCCAGTAACAGGTTGTGTATTTCATTTTTGTTGGCTTGGTAGGGAACTTCTAGTTGATACTCATGTGCAAGAGTGTGTAATTCAGTCCTCTTGGCACGACTTAAAGTCCCTATTTCACCTGCTGGATCTGCTCGGAAAGCTTGGAGACGAAACATGGTGAAATTAGCAAATAAATGCACAACGAATATACTGTTGTGATATAGTGAATGTCAGAAACAGGATAACGTGGCAACTGGTACCTATCCTGTGGAATCTTTAACAATTAAAGTTAATTACAAGATGTTAAATGATTAATTAAATCAAGGTCGCAGGAAATCTTGTACCCGTACTCATGTAAGAGGATAAGGGCAAGAAAATCCTACTAAACAAGCGAAACTGAGTTTCTAAAACAAATGAAACAGTTAATTGCCTCAAAAGTAAAATTGGTAGTCCAAGAATGTAGGCATACCTTGCCGAGTCTCTATAGGACATAAGCAAGTTTTCCCACTGAAATTAATATGATACTTACAGAATTAGCGAACTTTTGTGCTCTGAAAAAGAAAGCTAATTCCCTACGAATGTAGGTATCATCATCTCTGACCGACGTGTAGGGGTGCGAGGTGTCAACTGGTGACGAGAACTGCTGCTGAGGTCCCAATTCAGCAACTAAAGTTAGTGCTAGAGGAACTATGGCCCTTTTTATCCTCCTACTGTCAGATTGCAGAAGATTAGGTGCACTTGACCTGGGGGCAGACCACAGTACCAGGGTACCAATATGATGATCTGTCGAAAATATGAGAAATATCCAAGGGACAAAAGATGGTAAACACGAGTAATAACACGGAGGGAGAGATGACCAATTAAGAGAATGACTGAGGCCTACAGTCACCACGCAATCCAAAGTTGTCTCACCTTCACCATATGCTACTCTCGGAATGCACAATACACACAGCACCATATAAAAATAAAATTGAATATGAAAAATAGTAAAAAGCTACGTTACCAAAGACAAATACGCTTACCATAAATTACTACTTGGCACCAGTACCTGAGTGAAGCTCCTAGGGCAGGCCCCCACTTTAATGTGACGGTAAAGCGTTGGTGTTCGGCTGTTTCAAAAGCTAGGGGCAGGGCCTCGTCACATTAGAGAAAAAAAAGAGAAATGCTGGAACTTTCGTCTGTGGTAAGGTAATGGGAAGACACACAAAACACAAGTAAATTTAACAATGAAATTTTAATTACTTTAGAAAAACAAGACATGAATAAAGTTAAGCATAAAATATAAAAGACAAGTCAACAAACAAAATAATAGGAATAATCACTGGCAAATGAAAAGTTACGTTAAGACAAGTGAGTTACAGTGATAGCAAAATAAATATGAATGGAGCTGGAATATTGGCTTCGAGCTGCCACCTCCCTTAGTACACGAAAGCCAAGGCTTAGTCTACCAGCGAGAGATGTCAACTGCAAGGAGCACTGAGATATTCTGACAATACTGGGCCGCTGCAGCCCAGACATCAACTTGTGGCGGTGTGCAGGTGAGCTGGATACGTTTTGCTCTCTGGGCAAAACGTTTTGGAGATACTTGGTGGACGTATCTTCTATATTATCTTTTGTTTTTACGTACTTTGAAGAGAAGAGCAGGCTCAATCTCTCTTGAACGAGATTATCGTCACAATATATATATATATATATATATATATATATATATATATATATATATATATATATATATATATATATAAATATATATATATATATATATATATATATATATATATATATATATATATATATATATATATATATGTATATATTTTTTTTTTTTTTTTTTGTATAATGGGTACCACCTCTGGTGCCAATGTGGGGACCCATAGCCTCGGAGAAGAAAATAAAAAGTATTCAGAGGAGACCTTGTGGTTTCTCACTGAACACTAATATTATCTTCTACCACCCCCATTCTTTTGTATGTACACATATATATACTTTATTTGAACTTTGTTACAAAAAAGGAGTTACATATGGGTTACAAAGATGGTTGTCATAGGTTGTCGAGTTCCTCCAGCTCCTCAGATGGCGGGCAGGAACCCTGGATGCAGTGCGCATTTCCCCTCTGTATCGCCACACTGAGGCGCTGGAAAAGAAAGCTTGCAGCTCTCGGGTCCCTTGTTGTTTCAATGAGCCTAGAACCCAGTTCCTTCAAAAAACTGGTAGCACTTTTACCCCAGGCGCCGAGCGTCTCAGAAGCAATGGGGACAAACTTGTAGTGGTGATCCAGTTCTCTATACTTACGGGATTTGGCTGCTTCCCTGTGGGTGGCAGCGCCACCTGGTTGTGCAACACTGAGGTTAATGTAGGTGTTAGCCAGGGTTGATACGCACGTGTAGTCCCATACCAACTGCTTGCCATTCTTCCAGGGGTTCACTGTGATACCATCCGGGCGACCAATAAGAGCATCAGAGTTACGGGGCGTTAGGTAACGGGGCTCTCTTTCAGCTGGGCATCCAGCTGTGGTGAGGCTCCTCTTGATGATGTCGTTAACTTCACTGTGCCTCGAGTGCCATCCCCCTGTGCTTTGGCAAAGTAGGCCATGGTGACCGTACCTGTCAGCCACCACCTCGCCGCAAATACACCTATATCTGGTGTGGATTGGGGCAGCAAGGCGGAGGGCCACAGCAATTCGGAGGGCGTGTGGTGTGAGACGCGTGCCAGTTGCCGACATTGGGGTTGCTAACAGGAAATCCCCTGCATGTATATATATATGTATATATATATATATATATATATATATATATATATATATATATATATATATATATATATATATATATATATATATATATATATATATATATTATTAAATATGACCGAAAAAGTAAGATTAATAATTCTAACACGAATTTTCTCAATCTTTCGTACATTTCTTTTCACTGTTGGAGGTAAATCAAAAATCAATTCTCCAAAATTCATTTTTATTTCTAGTCTGACGCGACACGAGCGCGTTTCGTAAAACTTATTACATTTTCAAAGACTTTAGTTCACAAATACACAACTGAATAGAACTTACGCATCTCCGATTTTATATCTACATTTGAGTGAGGTGGAAGGGGTGATGTGGCATTAACACAAGACAGAACAAGAGGTGGCATTAATAGGGTATTAATTTCATCAACATAAGACAGAACAAGAGGTGGCATTAATAGGGTATTAATTTCATCAACACAAGACAGAACACGAAACAATGGGTATTGAATAGAAGTGTTTGTAGAAAGCCTATTGGTCCATATTTCTTGATGCTTCTATATCTCTTGATGCTTCCACATCTCTTTCTAGGCGTTTAACGATGCATAAGCAACAGGGCTCCATTAAGGAACATATAATCTCTTCCCACAACTAAACCATCGCCAGAGAAATCCTAGTAAACAACACAGAAATCATCGATAGATACAGCGATAGCAGGCGGCTTGACGTTTGCGAGGCACTACACATCAAGAAGTCAACACCAGCAATCAACAGCCAATTATTGCACAACTATATTCTACCCACCTCAAGACTCCGCTCCAATACAGAAGCATCAAGAAATATGGACCAATAGGCTTTCTACAAACACTTCTATTCAATGCCCATTGTTTCGTGTTCTGTCTTGTGTTGATGAAATTGATACCCTATTAATGCCACCTCTTGTTCTGTCTTGTGTTGATGAAATTAATACCCTATTAATGCCACCTCTTGTTCTGTCTTGTGTTAATGCCACATCACCCCTTCCACCTCACTCAAATGTAGATATAAAATCGGAGATGCGTAAGTTCTATTCAGTTGTGTTTTTGTGAACTAAAGTCTTTGAAAATGTAATAAGTTTTACGAAACGCGCTCGTGTCGCGTCAGACTAGAAATAAAAATGAATTTTGGAGAATTGATTTTTGATTTACCTCCAACAGTGAAAAGAAATGTACGAAAGATTGACAAAACTCGTGTTAGAATTATTAATCTTACTTTTTCGGTCATATTTAATAATATATGTCTACAGGAAAGACTGCTACCAAAATATACTAATATATATATATAATATATATATATATATATATATATATATATATATATATATATATGTCGTACCTAGTAGCCAGAACTCACTTCTCAGCCTACTATTCAAGGCCCGATTTGCCTAATAAGCCAAGTTTTCCTGAATTAATATATTTACTATAATTTTTTTCTTATGAAATGATAAAGCAACCCTTTTCTCTATGAACGAGGTCAATTTTTTTTATTGGAGTTAAAATTAACGTAGATATATGACCGAACCTAACCAACCCTACCTAACCTAACCTAACCTATATTTATAGGTAAGGTTAGGTTAGGTAGCCAAAAAAAGCTAGGTTAGGTTAGGTTAGGTAGGTTAGGTAGACGAAAAAACATTAATTCATGAAAACTTGGCTTATTAGGCAAATCGGGCCTTGAATAGTAGGCTGAGCAGTGCGTTCTAGCTATTAGGTACGACATATATATATTATATATATATTATATATAATATATATATATATATATATATATATATATGTCGTACCTAGTAGCCAGAACGCACTTTTCAGCCTACTAAGCAAGGACCGATTTGCCTAATAAGCCAAGTTTTCATGAATTAATTGTTTTTCAACTACCTAACCTAACCTAACCTAACGTTTTCGGCTACCTAACCTAACCTAACCTCTAAAGATAGGTTAGGTTAGGTTTGGTAGGGTTGGTTAGGTTCGGTCATATAGCTACGTTAATTTTAACTCCAATAAAAACAAATTGATCTCACACATAATGAAATGGGTAGCTTTATCATTTCATAAGAAAAAAATTAGAGAAAATATATTAATTCAGGAAAACTTGGCTTATTTGGCAAATCGGGCCTTGCATAGTAGGCTGAGAAGTGCGTTCTGGCTACTAGGTACGACATATACATATATATATATATATATATATATATATATATATATATATATATATATATGTCGTACCTAGTAGCCAGAACTCACTTCTCAGCCTACTATTCAAGGCCCGATTTGCCTAATAAGCCAAGTTTTCATGAATTAATATATTTACTATAATTTTTTTCTTATGAAATGATAAAGCAACCCTTTTCTCTATGTATGAGGTCAATTTTTTTTATTGGAGTTAAAATTAACGTAGATATATGACCGAACCTAACCAACCAAACCTAACCTAAGCTAACCTATATTTATAGGTAAGGTTAGGTTAGGTAGCCAAAAAAAGCTAGGTTAGGTTAGGTTAGGTAGGTTAGGTAGACGAAAAAACATTAATTCATGAAAACTTGGCTTATTAGGCAAATCGGGCCTTGAATAGTAGGCTGAGAAGTGCGTTCTGGCTATTAGGTACGACATATATATATATATATATATATATATATATATATATATATATATATATATATATATATATATATATATATATATATATATATATATATATATATTTTATTAAATATGACCGAAAAAGTAAGATTAATAATTCTAACACGAATTTTCTCAATCTTTCGTACATTATGCTTCACTGTTGGAGGTAAATCAAAAATCACTTCTCCAAAATTCATTTTTATTTCTAGTCTGACGCGACACGGGCGCGTTTCGTAAAACTTATTACATTTTCAAAGACTTCACAAATACACAACTGATTAGAACTTGCGTTTCCCTGATTTTATATCTACTTTTGAGTGAGGTGGGAAGGGTGATGTGGCATTACATTTGAGTGAGGTGGGAAGGATGATGTGGCATTAGAGGATATTAATAGGGTATTAAAAGTATCAACACAAGACAGAACACGAAACAATGGATATTGAATAGAAGTGTTTGTAGAAAGCCTATTGGTCCATATTTCTTGATGCTTCTATATTGGAGCGGAGTCTTGAGGTGGGTAGAATATAGTTGTGCAATAATTGGCTGTTGATTGCTGGTGTTGACTTCTTGATGTGTAGTGCCTCGCAAACGTCAAGCCGCCTGCTATCGCTGTATCTATCGATGATTTCTGTGTTGTTTACTAGGATTTCTCTGGCGATGGTTTGGTTATGGGAAGAGATTATATGTTCCTTAATGGAGCCCTGTTGTTTATGCATCGTTAAACGCCTAGAAAGAGATGTTGTTGTCTTGCCTATATACTGGGTTTTTTGGAGCTTACAGTCCCCAAGTGGGCATTTGAAGGCATAGACGACGTTAGTCTCTTTTAAAGCGTTCTGTTTCGTGTCTGGAGAGTTTCTCATGAGTAGGCTGGCCGTTTTTCTGGTTTTATAGTAAATCGTCAGTTGTATCCTCTGATTTTTGTCTGTAGGGATAACGTTTCTATTAACAATATCTTTCAGGACCCTTTCCTCTGTTTTATGAGCTGTGGAAAAGAAGTTCCTGTAAAATAGTCTAATAGGGGGTATAGGTGTTGTGTTAGTTGTCTCTTCGGAGGTTGCATGGCTTTTCACTTTCCTTCTTATGATGTCAAATGCCCACTTGGGGACTGTAAGCTCCAAAAAACCCAGTATATAGGCAAGACAACAACATCTCTTTCTAGGCGTTTAACGATGCATAAACAACAGGGCTCCATTAAGGAACATATAATCTCTTCCCATAACCAAACCATCGCCAGAGAAATCCTAGTAAACAACACAGAAATCATCGATAGATACAGCGATAGCAGGCGGCTTGACGTTTGCGAGGCACTACACATCAAGAAGTCAACACCAGCAATCAACAGCCAATTATTGCACAACTATATTCTACCCACCTCAAGACTCCGCTCCAATATAGAAGCATCAAGAAATATGGACCAATAGGCTTTCTACAAACACTTCTATTCAATATCCATTGTTTCGTGTTCTGTCTTGCGTTGATACTTTTAATACCCTATTAATATCCTCTAATGCCACATCATCCTTCCCACCTCACTCAAATGTAATTCCACATCACCCTTCCCACCTCACTCAAAAGTAGATATAA
>NC_091234.1:8601741-8611741 GCF_040958095.1 Procambarus clarkii
GGTGGGGGGTTGGTCGTGTGGTGGGGTGTGTGGTAGTGTGGAGGGGGTGTGGTAGTGTGGTCGGGTGTGTGGTAGTGTGGTGGGGTGTGTGGTAGTGTGATGGGGGGTTGTCGTGTGATGGGGTGTGTGGTAGTATGGTGGGGTGTGTGGAGTGTGATGGGGGTTGGCCGTGTGGTGGGGTGTGGGTAGTGTGGTTAGGGGTTTGGTAGTGTGGTGGGGTGTGTGTAGTGTGATGGGGGTTGGTCGTGTGGTGGGGTGTGTGGCAGTGTGGTGGGGGTGTGTGGTAGTGTGGTTGGGTGTGTGGTCGTGTGGTGGGGTGTGTGGCAGTGTGGTGGGCTGTGTGGTAGTGTGGTGGGGGGTGTGGTAGTGTGGTGGGGTGTGTGGTAGTGTGATGGGGGTTTGGTAGTGTGGTGGGGTGTGTGGTAGTGTGATGGGGGGTTGGTCGTTTGGTGGGGTGTGTGGTAGTGTGATGGGGGGTTGGTAGTGTGGTGGGTTGTGTGGTAGTGTGATGGGGGTTGGTCGTGTGGTGGGGTGTGTGGTAGTGTGATGGGGGTTGGTCGTGTGGTGGGGTGTGTGGTAGTGTGATGCGGGGTTGGTCGTGTGGTGGGGAGTGTGGTAGTGTGATGGGGGGTTAGTCGTGTGGTGGGTGTGTGGTAGTGTGATGGGGGGTTGGTCGTGGGTGGGGTGTGTGGTAGTGTGATGGGGGGTTGGTCGTGTGGTGGGGTGCGTGGTAGTGTGATGCGGGGTTGGTCGTGTGGTGGGGAGTGTGGTAGTGTGATGGGGGGTTGGTCGTGTGGTGGGGTGTGGTAGTGTGATGGGGGGTTGGTCGTGTGGTGGGTGCGTGGTAGTGTGATGCGGGGTTGGTCGTGTGGTGGGGAGTGTGGTAGTGTGATGGGGGGTTGGTCGTGTGGTGGGGTGTGTGATAGTGTGATGGGGGTTGGTCGTGTGGTGGGGTGTGTGGTAGTGTGATGGGGGGATGGTCGTGTGGTGGGGTGTGTGGAAGTGTGATGGGGGGTTGGTCGTGTGGTGGGGTGTGTGGTAGTGTGGTGGGGTGTGTGGTATGTGGTGGGGTGTGTGGTAGTGTGGTGGGGGGTTGGTCGTGTGGTGGGGTGTGTGGTAGTGTGGAGGGGTGTGTGGTAGTGTGGTCGGGTGTGTGGTAGTGTGGTCGGGTGTGTGGTAGTGTGATGGGGGGTTGGTCGTGTGATGGGGTGTGTGGTAGTATGGTGGGGTGTGTGGTAGTGTGATGGGGGTTGGCCGTGTGGTGGGTGTGTGGTAGTGTGGTTAGGGGTTTGGTAGTGTGGTGGGGTGTGTGGTAGTGTGATGGGGGGTTGGTCGTGTGGTGGGTGTGTGGCAGTGTGGGGGTGTGTGGTAGTGTGGTTGGGTGTGTGGTCGTGTGGTGGGGTGTGTGGCAGTGTGGTGGGTGTGTGGTAGTGTGGTGGGGGGTGTGGTAGTGTGTGGTGGGTGTGTGGTAGTGTGATGGGGGTTTGTAGTGTGGTGGGGTGTGTGGTAGTGTGATGGGGTGTTGGTCGTGTGGTGGGGTGAGTGGCAGTGTGGTGGGGAGTGTGGTAGTGTGGTGGGGTGTGTGGTAGTGTGATGGGGGTTGGTCGTGTAGTGGGGTGTGTGATAGTATGGTGGGGTGTGTGGTAGTGTGGTGGGGTTGGTCGTGTGGTGGGGTGTGTCTTAGTGTGATGGGGGTTGGTCGTGTGGTGGGGTGTGTGTAGTGTGGTGGGGGTGTGGTAGTGTGGTTGGCATGTGGTAGTGTGGTGGGGGTTGGTCGTGTGGTGGGGTGTGTGGTAGTGTGATGGGGGGTTGGCCGTGTGGTGGGGTGTGTGGTAGTGTGGTGGCGGTGTGGTAGTGTGGTGGGGTGTGTGGTAGTGTGATGGGGGGTTGGTCGTGTGGTGGGGTGTGTGGCAGTGTGGTGGGTGTGTGGCAGTGTGGTGGGGTGTGTGGTAGTGTGGTGGGGTGTGTGGTAGTGTGATGGAGGGTTGGTCGTGTGGTGGGGTGTGTGGTAGTTTGGTGGGGTTGTGGTAGTTGGTGGGTATGTGGTAGTGTGGTGGGGGTTGGTCGTGTGGTGGGGTGTGTGGTAGTGTGATGGGGGTTGGTCTTGTGGTGGGGTGTGTGGTAGTATGGTGGGTGTGTGGTAGTGTGATGGGGGGTTGGTATGTGGTGGGTTGTGTGGTAGTGTGATGGGGGGTTGGTCGTGTGGTGGGGTGTGTGGTAGTGTGGTGGGTGTGTGTAGTGTGATGCGGGGTTGGTCGTGTGGTGGGGAGTGTGGTAGTGTGATGGGGGGTTGGTCGTGTGGTGGGGTGTGTGGTAGTGTGATGGGGGTTGGTCGTGTGGTGGGTGTGTGGTAGTGTGATGGGGGGTTGGTCGTGTGGTGGGGTGTGTGGTAGTGTGATGCGGGTTGGTCGTGTGGTGTGGAGTGTGGTAGTGTGATGGGGGGTTGGTCGTGTGGTGGGTGTGTGGTAGTGTGATGGGGGGTTGGTCGTGTGGTGGGGTGTGTGGTAGTGTGATTGGGGGTTGGTCGTGTGGTGGGGTGTGTGGTAGTGTGATGGGGGGTTGTCGTGTGGTGGGGTGTGTGGTAGTGTGATGGGGGGTTGGTCGTGTGGTGGGGTGTGTGGTAGTGTGGTGGGTGTGTGGTAGTGTGGTGGGGTGTGTGGTAGTGTGGTGGGGGGTTGGTCGTGTGGTGGGGTGTGTGGTAGTGTGGAGGGGTGTGTGGTAGTGTGGTCGGGTGTGTGGTAGTGTGGTCGGGTGTGTGGTAGTGTGATGGGGGGTTGGTCGTGTGATGGGGTGTGTGGTAGTATGGTGGGGTGTGTGGAAGTGTGATGGGGGTTGGCCGTGTGGTGGAGTGTGTGGTAGTGTGGTTAGGGGTTTGGTAGTGTGGTGGGGTGTGTGGTAGTGTGATGGGGGGTTGGTCGTGTGGTGGGGTGTGTGGCAGTGTGGTGGGGTGTGTGGTAGTGTGGTTGGGTGTGTGGTCGTGTGGTGGGGTGTGTGGCAGTGTGGTGGGGTGTGTGGTAGTGTGGTGGGGGGTGTGGTAGTGTGGTGGGGTGTGTGGTAGTTGATGGGGGTTTGGTAGTGTGGTGGGGTGTGTGGTAGTGTGATGGGGGGTTGGTCGTTTGGTGGGGTGTGTGGTAGTGTGATGGGGGGTTGGTAGTGTGGTGGGTTGTGTGGTAGTGTGATGGGGGTTGGTCGTGTGGTGGGGTGTGTGGTAGTGTGATGGGGGTTGGTCGTGTGGTGGGTGTGTGGTAGTGTGATGCGGGGTTGGTCGTGTGGTGGGAGTGTGGTAGTGTGATGGGGGGTTGGTCGTGTGTGGGGTGTGTGGTAGTGTGATGGGGGGTTGGTCGTGTGGTGGGGTGTGTGGTAGTGTGATGGGGGGTTGGTCGTGTGGTGGGGTGCGTGGTAGTGTGATGCGGGTTGGTCGTGTGGTGGGGAGTGTGGTAGTGTGATGGGGGGTTGGTCGTGTGGTGGGTGTGTGGTAGTGTGATGGGGGGTTGGTCGTGTGGTGGGGTGCGTGGTAGTGTGATGCGGGGTTGGTCGTGTGGTGGGGAGTGTGGTAGTGTGATGGGGGTTGGTCGTGTGGTGGGGTGTGTGGTAGTGTGATTGGGGGTTGGTCGTGTGGTGGGGTGTGTGGTAGTGTGATGGGGGGTGGTCGTGTGGTGGGGTGTGTGGAAGTGTGATGGGGGTTGGTCGTGTGGTGGGGTGTGTGGTAGTGTGGTGGGGTGTGTGGTAGTGTGGTGGGTGTGTGGTAGTGTGGTGGGGGTTGGTCGTGTGGTGGGGTGTGTGGTAGTGTGGGGGGTGTGTGGTAGTGTGGTCGGGTGTGTGGTAGTGTGGTCGGGTGTGTGGTAGTGTGATGGGGGGTTGGTCGTGTGATGGGTGTGTGGTAGTATGGTGGGGTGTGTGGTAGTGTGATGGGGGTTGGCCGTGTGGTGGGGTTGTGGTAGTGTGGTTAGGGGTTTGGTAGTGTGGTGGGGTGTGTGGTAGTGTGATGGGGGGTTGGTCGTGTGGTGGGGTGTGTGGCAGTGTGGTGGGGTGTGTGGTAGTGTGGTTGGGTGTGGTCGTGTGTGGGGTGTGTGGCAGTGTGGTGGGTGTGTGGTAGTGTGGTGGGGGGTTGGTAGTGTGGTGGGGTGTGTGGTAGTGTGATGGGGGTTTGGTAGTGTGGTGGGGTGTGTGGTAGTGTGATGGGGTGTTGGTCGTGTGGTGGGGTGAGTGGCAGTGTGGTGGGGAGTGTGGTAGTGTGGTGGGGTGTGGTAGTGTGATGGGGGGTTGGTCGTGTAGTGGGTGTGTGATAGTATGGTGGGGTGTGTGGTAGTGTGGTGGGGGTTGGTCGTGTGGTGGGGTGTGTCTTATGTGGTTGGGGTTGGTCGTGTGGTGGGTGTGTGGTAGTGTGGTGGGGTGTGTGGTAGTGTGGTTGGGCATGTGGTAGTGTGGTGGGGGTTGGTCGTGTGGTGGGGTGTGTGTAGTGTGTGGGGTGTGTGGTAGTGTGGTGTGGTGTGTGGTAGTGTGGTCGGGTGTGTGGTAGTGTGATGGGGGGTTGGTCGTGTGGTGGGGTGTGTGGTGTGTGGTGTGGTGTGTGGTAGTGTGGTGGGGTGTGTGGTAGTGTGGTGGTTGTGTGGTAGTGTGGTTGGGGATTGGTCGAGTGATGGGGTGTGTGGTAGTATGGTGGGGTGTGTGGTAGTGTGATGGGTTGTTGGTCGTGTGGTGGGTGTGTGGAAGTTTGGTGGGGGGTGTGGTAGTGTGGTGGGGTGTGTGGTAGTGTGATGGGTTGTTGGTCGTGTGTGGGGTGTGTCTGTGTGGTTGGGTGTGTGGTAGTGTGTGTGGGGTGTGGTAGTGTGATGGGGGTTGGTCGTGTGGTGGGGTGTGTGGTAGTGTGGTGGGGGTGTGGTAGTGTGGTGGGGTGTGTGGTAGTGTGATGAGGGTTGGTCGTGTGGTGGGGTGTGTGGTAGTGTGGTGGGGTGTGTGGTAGTGTGGTGGGGTGTGTGGTAGTGTGATGGGGAGTTGGTCTTGTGCTGGGGTGTGTGGTAGTATGGTGGGGTGTGTGGTAGTGTGGTGGGGTTGGTCGTGTGGTGGGGTGTGTGGTAGTGTGATGGGGGTTGGTCGTGTGGTGGGGTGTGTGGTATGTGGTGGGGGTGTGGTAGTGTGGTGGGTGTGTGGTAGTGTGATGGGGGGGTTGGTCGTGTGGTGGGGTGTGTGGCAGTGTGGTGGGGTGTGTGGCAGTGTGGTGGGGTGTGTGGTAGTGTGGTGGGGTGTGTGGTAGTGTGATGGAGGGTTGGTCGTGGTGGGGTGTGTGGTAGTTTGGTGGGGTGTGTGGTAGTATGGTGGGGTGTGTGGTAGTGTGGTGGGGGTTGGTCGTGTGGTGGGGTGTGTGGTAGTGTGATGGGGGGTTGGTCTTGTGGTGGGGTGTGTGGTAGTATGGTGGGGTGTGTGGTAGTGTGGTGGGGTGTGTGGTAGTGTGATGGGGGGTTGGTCGTTTGGTGGGGTGTGTGGTAGTGTGATGGGGGGTTGGTAGTGTGGTGGGTTGTGTGGTAGTGTGATGGGGGTTGGTCGTGTGGTGGGGTGTGTGGTAGTGTGATGGGGGGTTGGTCGTGTGGTGGGGTGTGTGGTAGTGTGATGCGGGGTTGGTCGTGTGGTGGGGGAGTGTGGTTGTGTGATGGGGGGTTGGTCGTGTGGTGGGGTGTGTGGTAGTGTGATGGGGGGTTGGTCGTGTGGTGGGGTGTGTGGTAGTGTGATGGGGGGTTGGTCGTGTGGTGGGGTGTGTGGTAGTGTGATGGGGGGTTGGTCGTGTGGTGGGGTGTGTGGTAGTGTGATGGGGGTTGGTCGTGTGGTGGGGTGTGTGGTAGTGTGGTGGGGTGTGTGGTAGTGTGGTGGGGTGTGTGGTAGTGTGGTGGGGTTGTGTGGTAGTGTGGTGGGGGTTGGTCGTGTGATGGGGTGTGTGGTAGTATGGTGGGGTGTGTGGTAGTGTGATGGGGGTTGGCCGTGTGGTGGGGTGTGGTGGGGGGTGTGGTAGTGTGGTGGGGTGTGTGGTAGTGTGATGGGGGGTTGGTCGTGTGGTGGGGTGCGTGGCAGTGTGGTGGGGTGTGTGGTAGTGTGATGGGGGGTTGGTCGTGTGGTGGGGTGTGTGGCAGTGTGGTGGGTGTGTGGTAGTGTGGTGGGTGTGTGTGTAGTGTGATGGGGGTTGGTCGTGTGGTGGGGTGTGTGGTAGTATGGTGGGGTGTGTGGTAGTGTGGTTATGGTGGTGTGTGTGGTAGTGTGGTGGGTTGTGTGGTAGTGTTTCGGACATGACAATAGCACCACTGTCGGTGAGATGTCGGATGTTTTAATAGTGATATATTCTTAACAATTTTAACATGATCTTCCTCTCATAAATTTAGGGTGGAAAATAGTTTTGCATAATATGTAGAGTCGGTACACGTCACTAGTATATACAAATATTCATCTTTAACGGCTTATTTCAATATCTTACATAAAGTACTGGAATAGTGATGGTTTATGTATAATAACAATTGTGATATCTGTTGACAGGCTGGACAGTCCTTCACTATGCCGCCGCACATGGTCGCGACAACACTGTGAAGGTCCTCCTCGACGCTGGAGCAGACTTCACGCTACAGATGATGGTGGTAAGAGTCACACTTATGGATCCCAAAATTATATAACACTCATGTCACACAACACACCACACTTATCATGTGACAAAATGCATTATTTATATATTGTAATTTTGCCAAAGGAGAGATATTGTAATTTTACTAAAGGAGAGAATGACTGTCTGTTTATAGTAGGAGGTCAAACTTTTCAAATAATATATTGTCTTAAAGTATTCTGACCATTATTCACTGATTTTATGAAAATTAAGAGTAATTTCCTGTTGTGAATAATTTGGCCGTACTAGCATCAAACAGACAATTCTCCCTCAGCGTCAACAGTTTCTCAAGCAACTGCTCTATACCAGAGTAAGGGTAACTATTGTGTTTTAGTTCTTCACACCACTGAGCTGCTCCCACTGCCGACCACCCACACTTAGACTATTGTATTTTTTATAAGACACAGAAAGAGAGAGACAGAGACACAGAGAAACTCAGAAACAGAAACACAGCTGGAGACAGAGAGAGACGAGACAAAGATAGAGCAAGAGAATGAAACAGACAGTAGGTAAAAGGATGGATGGATAGACGAATAGGCGCATGAATAAATAGATAAGCCATAGGAGCCGTGATGAGGGTTCGAACCTATGTGCTGTGAGTTTCAGGCCCCCACTCTCTCTGTGTGATTTATTTCTGTGTTATAAATAGGTAAATATATGGATAGATAGGTAGACAGATGAATAGTTGGATGGAGGGATAATTGGATGGATATATAGATAGATAGGTAAAAGTAGATGGATGGATAGAGAGGTGAATAGATGGATGGATGTATAGGTTTAGTGATGAAAAGATGGATGGATGTATAGGTAGAAAGATGAGTAGACGAATAATTAGATGGATAGGTTGATGGAAATATAAGTGGGTGATAGATGGGGTAGAAAGATGAGTTGGTGCATGGATAGATAGATAGATAGATAGATGAATAGATAGAAGGATAGAAAAATAGATGGATAGAAAAACAGATTGATTGATAGAAAACTTGATGGATATATTGCTTAAAGGATAGATGGCTGCACACATGGATGGAAAGAATGATAGGTGGATGGTTAGATGATATATATTTTGGATAGATTGACAAAAAGATTGATAGATGATAAGGCAGATGGACAGATACACGAATAGACGTATGGAGGTTATCTGGATCTGGAGGTTATCTGGAGATGATTTCGGGGATTTTTAGTGTCCCCGCGGCCCGGTCCTCGACCAGGCCTCCACCCCCAGGAAGCAGCCCGTGACAGCTGACTAACACCCAGGTACCTATTTACTGCTAGGTAACAGGGGCATAGGGTGAAAGAAACTCTGCCCATTGTTTCAAGCCGGCGCCTGGGATCGAACACAGGACCACAGGATCACAAGTCCAGCGTGCTGTCCGCTCGGCCGACCGGCTCCCACCGGTCGAATGATAGATGGATAGATAGATATATGGACATATGGATGGCAAGATAGGTACATGGATGGAAAGATGAATATATCTTAAATGAATGGATAGATTGTTGGTTAAATAGATGGATAGATAGACTGAGAGATCAATGATCTAGAGATGATAGAAGAACATGAATAGCTAAATGGAAAGATAGATGGAATGCTGGATATGCAATGGAATGAATAATGTATAGATGATATATGGTATAGATATATAGATGGATGGATTGATAGATGAATGAATAGATAAAATAAGATAGGTGGATAGATATATAGATGGTGAGATGGGAGACAGACAGACCGAGACCACGATGGGTGACCCCTCTAGTACATACTATAAGAGAGAAGATTGTTTGTCTGTTCCAGGGGGGAGGCCCCATGGTACTGGCTGGCCTCACCCAAACTGGCAGAGAGAATGGTCTGGTGAACGGGATGAACACTGGAGTGGTCCGGGTCGCCAGCAGTACAAAAGGAACAGCTCGCCAGTGACACATTCAGGCCCCCCATGAAGGTTTTTGGCACTGTCCGACAGTTGCACGGCTAAATATTTTCAAAACAAACATAAACAATCATATTAGTAATATGCTCCACTATTCACTGATTTCGAGAACATTAACAGAACTTTTAATTAATTTGCACATGCTTAAAAAGATCGTTTTTCCACAGCACGAAAGGTTTCTCAAGCGACCGATCTTTGTGATAGTAAGGGGTAACTACTCTTGTTTTAGCATTTGACACCACGGAGCTCCCTCACTGTTGACACTGTCACGAACTGGGTGGTGAGTGGCGGGGGAGGGGGGGGGGTGAACTTTCAAATGTTGTGTAGGGGAATAAATGATTTTACTTGAGCCTGGGGGAAATCAAGGAGTAGGGAATCAGCCTAGTACAAAAGACAGAATTCATATACACACTATATATATATATGTATATATATATATATATATATATATATATATATATATATATATATATATATATATATATATATATATATAAGCCACACGATAATATATGACATAATTTGTACTCCTTACAACTCATGGTCATTCTGTAGTTTGTAACTTAGTTAATAAAGCTCCCAAGCGGGCTCTGGATACCCTATGGCTCACAGTCCCAACCCTGGAACCATGCACACCTCCACCACACCTGCCCACCGGTGACACACATATATAAACCTCTAGGAAACCTGAACTCTCTCTCTTATGAACCACACCAAAGACTGCCTGAGTACTCTACCCTATCTTGCAACCCTGTTAAAATAGTATGGTGGCTTATCTGACTATACGGCCGGAGACAAACCCTCAGTTAGCAAGGTCTGGTCGTCCAAGATACACCTCCCCTCAAGTCAAGGAGGCGTCCACCGCTCTTGCGTCATCGCACCTTAATACTCTATGCTTTATATTTTCAACCAAACCCTTTATTGACTTTATTTACCATATTCCCCATGCATGATTTTTGATTGAGTCCATTTTTCCCTCACATAGTTAGGCTATCCCGGTTCACATTATTCCTAAGAATCTCCAGCTGAGAAGGTACTACTTTGCTGGGCGGAGTATTACTGGTGACTCGCGGCCTCCCAGATATCAGCTGTAGATTTATTCCATTAAAACATTGTCCACTGTGTCCACCAACAATTTATAATTGAAACTAACCTCCACAGGAGGTAATGTTCGCAATAGACACTCAACACGCAGACAACTATACTTTTCATCAGAGAGACACAGAGAGGCAGAGACAAAGACATCTAGTGAAAGAGACAGACAGTACAAAAATGAATGGATATATGGCTGGAAAGATGGATAGACAGATAACTAGATGGATGGGTTAATGGTTGTCTAGGTAGAAGGGTAGATAGACGAAAAGATAGATGGATAGGTAGATGGAAATATATTTGCATGATTAACTCATAGAAAGATAATTAGGTTCATGGATAGATA
>NC_091234.1:8616741-8641741 GCF_040958095.1 Procambarus clarkii
TTTGTTTTCAGTTCCCTTCTTTGAGTTCATAAACCCTTCTTCGACCAGATACTCAAACGTCAGTACACTGTGACCGCTCATTCTTATTATATATACTTTCACATATATATCCCACATATATCACACATATAATCCTACATGGTCAAATAGATGCATAGATAGATGGATACGTAGATGGAATAGATAGATTGAAGGATGGATAGATTTTTAAATATACAGTCCACTTACTAAAATTAAAATTAAATATGTACTTAGCCATATAATCCCACATTGTCAAATAGATGTATAAATAGATGGATACATAGATGAATAGAAAGATGGATGGATAGATGGATAAATACATGTATAGCTAGATGGATAGCTAGTAGAAAAGATAAATGGATAGATAGATGGAGAAATATATGGACATTTTAATGGATGGATGCAAAGATGGAGAAATAGGTGAATATATGGATGGATAAATTGATGGCTAGCTAGATAATTGGTTGGAAAGATAAAGAAATAGAAAGATAGATTGGTAGACAGATGGACAGATGGAAGACAGGCAGAGCCTGACAATGCCAGGTATCCCCAGAGTGCAGTATATATATCAGGAAGCAGTTTACATAATTGTTAAGGTGTCACACGTTACAGGACATGTAAAGTGACATGTGTGCGGAATATTTACTTGTGAAGGGAATATTTATTTTAAATACATTAGATTTCAATAGCATCAGTTTCAGTTAAATATTTGTTCAATTAAATTATATTTTATTATTTGGAAAATAGTGCACTGTATATTTAAAAAACTCCACATAAATAATTCCTCACATATATGGGGGTATTTACATATATAAATAACTAAATTTAAATAAATCTGTTACTTCTTATTATTGAGACCTCAGAGTATTTAAATTAACTAAATTTGGGTATTTCAATTAAGGAAAATAAATGTCAGTTTAGCTGAACAGGAGCTTTTGGTTTAGCTGGGACGCGTGTCAGTCACGTGAGCCCGACATCCCTCCTGCCGACATGTGGCTATTGCGTCTCTCTCTGGAGACGATCCTTATTCTGGATAATACAAACTCAGCTTCTTTGAGATTGAACATCAGACTATTGACAAAGTTACATTATAATATAAATCACGAATATTGTTCACTTTATTCAATTATAAATTATTGCGACATTTTCGTCTAGAGTGCTTACCCCTGGGGCTGGTGTTTCCTACCTTCTAACCATACTCTCTGTAACTATGTGGCAACACTGTTTTTTAAGGAGTGAGTAAAGGACTGAGGCACTTCCCTTGTTATGGGTGAGATCAGTGAGCAGTAGCATCATAGGAGTTACGTTAACACAAAAGAAAACCCAGCACGGCTACACTCGTATGTCCCGCTTGGAAGTCCATGATGGAGCGTCTCATCTCCTTCGGCAGGGAGCATTCATGTCCCATAAAATTTTCTCTTATTCCCGGAAGAAGAGGTATTTAAATTTGCTATATTTAAATTCTTTTTAGTTTTATTTTATTCTCATATTTTTTTTTAATAAAAAATAATAAAGAGTACCACCTCTGGCTGGAAGAAGGGGGGCCCATAGCCTCGGAGGAAACCACACATAACGCATTGGAGGGAATGTATGTCCCCTCCAATACAGTTTCTGTGTGCTTTTCTCCTACCACCCCCTTCCTTTTTTTTTTTTTTTTTTTTGCTTCATTGTGTATTTAAAGGTTACAAAACATACAAGACAAATGCCTAAAGGTTATGGATCTCTTGAAGCTCCTCCGCTTCCGGACAGGAACCGAGGATGCAGCAAGCATTTCCCCTCTGGATCGCCACACTGAGGCGCTGAAACAAAAAACTGGAAGCCCTTGGGTCTCTGGTGACGTCAATGAGCTTGGAACCCAATTCCTTGAGAAATCCCAAGGCACTCTTGCCCCAGGGGCCATGCGTCTCAGACGCTATGGGAACAAAGAGGTATTGACCTTTATTTTGTAAACAGTGGTCAGACTGTATGTATTAAGTTGTAAGTACAAACATAAATACGTTTGGTATTCTGTAAGTTAGTGATGCAGCCATCATGTTTTCTCCATAGTGAATGGAGGAATTAAATACGATTCTTTCTGTTTCGGATAAATCTAACTTAATTTTATATTGGTAAATTGTACACACCAACGAAAAGTATCTTTATCTAGTGTATATTTAATTAATTAATTGATATATAAATTAAATTGAACTACGGGGGGGGGGGGAATTTTTCCACAGCTTGCAACATAACATACTTATAGCATAACACAATACTCCACGATTAAAACATGTCGCACGACATCCTATATTGAATATATAAAACTGAACCTATGGTGTCACGCATTACAAAAATCATATGATGACCCAAAACAAACTTCACATATTATATCAAACAATACACCACCTTAATCTGTGATTTTCACTGACTGTTGGCTGTATTATAACTGCTTGGTAATTGTTATTGGTTTAGCTTACATGACTGCCAGACCCAGCATTGTTCATAATCGTCTTGTACCGTGTATGGGTACTGTTGATACGAATCTGTATGATCTGGGCTGGGTTGATTAGATAGGATTACTCTCGTTGCGAGATCCAACAATTTTTTAATTGGTTCCTACTACCCTCCTTACTCGTCTGGGTGACTTGTAATTGGGACGGATCTGTTCTTATTTAAGGAATTATCACAGTTGTTGGTTTAACAGAATCTACAGGAGGCGATGAGTTAAACCGCAATACCAGACCTCTCATTAATTTTCCTCATGCAGAAGGTATGAGATTTATTCCTTGCATTCTCTTTTTCGAGAGAATGTAATTGTTGTAATAGTCAGATCCACCAGAACACCAGTGGCCTTGATGTTAGAATGGACTTACAGTTCATCCAATTTTACCCCATTTTTTTGAAGATGTCTTGCGGTAGCCCAAGACCAATTACGTGTGGGTCAGACAGGATCTTGTCAACAACAATGGCATACACCAGTAGTGTGTACCTACCAAGACGGACATATGGCTTCCCCCACACCATAAGCCTGGAGTCCTGAATTAGTAAGATACTGTCATGTTCATAGAAAACGGTACCATCCGTTTGTGTGTGTTGTGGCTCAGAGGAGAGCAGGGGATAAACAACAGAGAGCGTACAGGACGCCCGCCGAGCTTGGTAGCTACTAGTCATGTAGCAGTTCAAGTATTAAAGTCAGTAACCAAACAATGGCTTTGTATCAACCCTACAACCAAGACTTCCTCAGCTACACACAACACCACATTGGCGACGAGGATGAACTGTGAACGCAGGTATTTGTTCAGCTCAAAACAAGGAGAAGCATGGTGTCTCACACCTAGAGGAAGAGGGAAGTCGTGCTCTCTGTGAGCACCATACCCAATGCTGTGTGCTAACCGATGCTGTGTGCTATCCAGTGCTGTGTGCTAATCCAAGCTATGAGCTAACCAATGCTATGTGCTGACTGAAGCTGTGTACTGAGGAATATGAAAATCTGCCGACGCTGTGCACGAAACGACGCTTTGATGCTGTATACAAAATCCGATGTTATGTATACGATACACGCTCTGTGCTACAATTCTTCATGCTGTGAACTGACTGCTGAGACAACTGCTGTACCATCTGCTGTACCAACTGCTGCCAACTGCTGTACCAACTGCTGTACCAACTGCTGCACCAACTGCTGTACCAACTGCTAACTACTGCTGTGCCAACTGCTGACAACTGGTGTGCTGCTGTGAGTAGGAACAACACATGTACACAAAGGCTAGGTAAGAAGTCAGTTGCTGCTATATTGTGCACTGTTGTGAACTTTTGCATTAAAATTCTTGTGTGCTTTGCAAAATTAAAGTAATTACAGTGAATTCTTAACTAACATATACAGTGCAGCAAGTGTTTAATATTCAGAGGAACATTTAAGTGATAAGTTTACATTTATTCAGTAAAAAATGGGAAATATACCTCAGTTTCCTGCATTTGATCCTGACTGTGACCAGACAAACCTGTCACAGAGGTGGACCAAATGGCTTAATAGGTTTGAAAATTTGTTGATAGTTTCTGACATCAAAAGTGCTGAAAGAAAGCGTGCCTTTCTACTTCATTATGCAGGTGATCGAGTTTGTGACATCTTTGACACACTAAAAGACACTGGTGGTGCCAAAGATTATGACACTGCCAAAGCCAAACTAACAGAACATTTCAAACCAAGACAAAATACTGCAATGGAAATTATGCATTTCAGGAGAGCCAGACAACTCTGTAATGAAACCGTGGATCAGTACCACACACGTCTGCAGGATTTAGCAGCCCATTGTGAGTTTGCTGATGTTGACAAAGAAATCAAACAGCAAATAATTGAAACATGCACATCTACACGTCTCCGTCGAAGAGCTCTAGAACTTGTTGATGATGAAAGTTCTCTTACCAAGATACTGGATATTGTTCGTCGAATGGAAGATTCTGCACATAATGCTCGTGTCATGGAGTGCAGTGCCAACAACGGTGCTGCCACTGTTCCTAACAGTAATGAGGTACGTAAGGTTCAGGGAGGACACCGTGATCAAAGAAGATATCATGCCAAACCTAACAGCAAATTGAGCCGAGAACCACATCACAACTGGAGTCATGGAACAAGACTCAAGCAGTCACAACGACCCACATCAGAGGGTGTCAACAATAAATGTTACAATTGTGGAGGAGACTACCCACACCAAGATAATGTTTGTCCTGCTCAAGGTAAGAAGTGCTATGAGTGTGGAAAACTAGGTCATTTTGGTGCTATGTGTCATTCCGCACTAAAAAAACCACAGTCAATGAATAAAAGCACTGTACGAGTATCAGGTCATAGGGGTTGAGGTGGTAAACGCAATATTGCACCTCATATCCAGAATGTTAATAATGTACAAGACAACATTTCATTACAACCAGACTCAGATGACAGTGAATGTGATTATATTTATGGAGTACAATCAATCACAGAATGGAATGATCTCCCAAACAAAAGAGACATGTGTATACATTGCTGGTATTTGTCTCAAAGTTCTCATTGACTCTGGATCAAACATTGACACCATTGCTGAATGTCACTATGAGAAATTTAAAAAACAGTTCCCTAAGCTTGAAAACTATAATGGCAAAGCCACTGCCTATGCTTCAAAGGTAGCCTTGCCAGTGATTGGAACTTTCACTGCAGAGATTAAGTCAAAGAATGCAATGCTCATTACTACATTCCATGTTGTTAGGAATGCAAAGGAGTCTCTACTCAGTTACAAGACTTCAACCAAATTGGGGCTACTTCAGCTTTCTAATGCTGCAGCAGTGGAATCTGCAAACAATGTTGATGCTATTGTTGCTGAATTTTCTGATCGATTTGAATCCATAGGTTGTTATACTGATAGCAAAGTACATCTGCATATCAACCCAGATGTAATTCCAGTTGCCCAACCACATCGCCGACAACCATTCCATACTCGCAAGAAAGTTGATGCCGAACTGGATAGGCTGATGGAACTAGATATTATTGAACCCGTAACAGGCCCAACACCATGGGTAAGCCCAATTGTCACTCCACCAAAGCCGAAGAATCCAGATGAGATACGCATTTGTGTGGACATGCGTGTTCCCAACAAGGCAATAATGCGTGAACGCCATCCTACACCCACTGTAGATGATATGATTTACCGCTTGAATGGTGCAACTGTATTTAGCAAGTTAGATTTAAACAAGGGCTATCATTAGCTTGAACTTGATGATGAGAGTCGATTCATCACAACGTTTACGACACATCGAGGTCTGTATAGGTACAAGCGCCTGAGTTTTGGTATTAACAGTGCTGCTGAGGTATTCCAGCACATCATCAGCCAGGTATTGCAAGATATACCTAATGCTGACAACATGTCTGATGACATCATTGTTTATGGCCGTACCCAATCTGAACACGAGAAAGCTCTTCGTGCAACATTGTAACGCTTACGAGAAAAGAATCTGACGCTAAGCCGAGCAAAGTGTGAGTTCAATCAACATAAAATTGAATTCTTTGGACATGTACTTAGTGACAAAGGTCTGTCTCCAGATCCTAAGAAAGTTGCAGATATCAAGAATGTTGCACCTCCTTCAACGTCCACTGAAGTACATAGTTTTCTGGGAATGGCAAACTAATGTTCTCGCTTCATTCCAGATTTTGCTACCATTATGAAGCCTTGTACGGTGAAGTACAAGCCGAGTGCAGGCAATCCCGCTGATTACATCAGTCGACATCCTGCCAACAGTTTCACCATCACCAAGCATAAGCAATTTGGCGAGGAATATGTACACTCTGTAACCTGTGATGCAGTCCCTAAGGCTATCACTCTTGATGAAATCCGTAGTACAACCCTAGAGGACCCAACTCTGCAAGCAACAGTGGATGCATTGTCTAAGAAAAAGTTTCCACGCATCCCACCCTCAGGAGTTGACCAAGATGCATTCAAAGCACTTGAACGCATCCAGACAGAATTAAGTGTTACGCAACAACGCGACACCGTGCTGCGAGGTACTCGTATCGTCATTCCAGCTGTTCTCCAGCAACATGCTCTGAAGCTTGCACATCAAGGACACCAAGGTCTTGTTAGGACCAAACAGCTGTGTTACGAACCTGGATCCAGCGTCCGAGCCCGGAGCAGTGACGACCGCGCCATCTGTGGGTCAGCTCCCGAAACCCCCTCCAAACGGACGACGACACCTGGTGAGGACGACGTGTACTGGCCTCGAGGGCCAGTTTCCAGTCCTGTTCAGCGCTCAACACAGCCGCTGCTGACCTCTGGTGAGGTGGTGCTCAGACACCAGCGCCATCTATGGAGTGGATAGGTGGGCGTTTGTGTCTGAGCCTGTAAGTGAGGTGCCTTAGTGTGTCCCAGTTATTGATGATGTGTCTGCTTACAGAGTCGACCTGGGACTGCTGTGATGGAAGTTGAGTCAGTCTACCCGAGGCAGCCGTCTCCATACCGTGTGCTTTGCTGCAGCAGCTGTGAAGTCGTCCCCCGGAAGAACACTGTGGTGTTACCCTGCCAGTGGAGTGGCAGTAGAAGGATTACCCGGGACCGACTGCTGGAGACGATTATCCACTGGGGTACTGAGGACAGGAGAGTGATTTGTGGTATCACACGAGGCTCCTGTCTAGGGTGTTACCCTAATATCGTTCGTGGAGTGGCCTGACCAGCGTTGCGGGTCCGGAACCTGCCAGCAGACCTGCTGGATTTGTGGTTGACAGCCTCCACGGCGGTGCCCCCAGTGGACCTGTGTTTTGGCTGACCTGTGGCCAGGGTAGGCTCAGCTTCCCAGAGGATTCGTTGTGAGGCCACGAAGAAGCACCGAGGATTTAGCACCGAGAGCCTGTATCCAGAGTCTTCAACAGAAGACAATTGTGTATTTCCCCCCTGTACAGTGTTAATACCCCTCCCCCTGTGCACTCTTTAATATATTATTTATTTGGTGATGGTAAATTATAGTCTTAAGTTCTTAACTTTCTTTCCCTTCCCCCTTTAAGTTTCTTGCGTCACGGATCACATCCCTTGAAAGCCACTACTGGCTTGGGGTCGGATACAACTTCCTCTAACAACATCAGAGTAAGAACCCCGTTGCGTCCCGAGAGGGCCGTAACATAATTGGCATCCCCAGCGGGATCCGTCCCCTTGTTAAGTATGTTTGACAGGGGTGGTGAAGTGGCGTAATCCCTGTATATAATTCCCCCTGTGTGACGATTGTGACGTTATACGTCCTGTGCTGTGCTCAAGAGTGACTAAGTGCAATATTGTGCAGTGCGGTGCTCGCTGTGACTAAGCGATTAAATGCAATATTGACTAGTGCGGTGCTCAGTGATTCAGTGCAATATTGTAGAGCGAAGGGTTCGCTGTGATTAAGTGCGATATTGCGTAGTGCGGTGCCCGAAGTGATTACGTGCAATATTGGCAAGTGCAGTGTTTGGTGCGATAAAGTGCAATATTGACGTAGAACAGTGCTCGGTGCGTTAAGTGCTAACGTGTAAGCAGTGTGTTAAGTGCTAGTTGAGTGTTCCGTCTGTGACAATGGCAGAAAAAGCTACCATCGATGATCTGGACGATGTTCAGGCTTTTCTGAACAGAGTGGACTGTCTTGCCAGACTAAAATATCTGAGCAAACCAGAGCTAGTACTAGTGAGCGCCTACCTGGAGATCAAGATCCGTGCCAGTGATTCCCATGTGGAGATCTTGTCCAAGGTTCACCGGCACTTGAAAGCAGAGGAGAAACAGGAAGGCGAGGCTCCTAGTACAAAAGAAGGTGAGGAAATAGCTTCCACGGAAAAGGAAGATAAGGGCAGCGACATTGACAGTGATGCAGGTGAGCTTAATATCAGCTTCCTAACAGTCAAAATGCGTGCCCTAGAGATAAATCGCGAGATAGAGTGGAAGAAGTTACAATTAGAACGAGAATTAAAAGATAAAGAAGTGGAGATGAAAAATAAAGAAATGGAGATGAAAGAAAAGGAAATGGCGATGAGGCGTTTAGAATTGGAAGAAAGGAAAGAAGAACGAGAAAGAGAAGAGAAACGAGAAAGAGAAGAACAAGAAAGAGAAGAGAAACGAGAAAGAGAAGAACGAGAAAGAGAAGAGAGACGAGAAAGAGAAAGAGAAGAACGAGAAAGAGAAGAGAGACGAGAGAGAGAAGAGCGAGAGCGAGAAAGAGAAGAACGAGACAGACAAGAACGACGAGACAGAGAGGAAAGAGAGAGACAACATGAACTAGAAGTATTGCGATTAGGCGGTGGTCGGAGGCCAACAACGGACACCAGCAGTTTCGATCCGGTAAGAAACATCAAAATGGTCCCCAAATTCAATGAGAAGGAAGTTTCGAAGTTCTTTGCAGCCTTCAAGAAAGTCGTTGCCTCTTTGGAGTGGCCAAGGGAGAATTGGGCCATCATGATACAGTCAGTCTTGACTGGGAAGGCCCAAATCGCTTACTCCACGTTATCCCTTGACGACTCCGGCGATTATGACAAGGTGAAGAAGGTTGTGCTCATGGCGTACCAATTGGTACCTGAGGCATACAGGCAGAAGTTCCGAAACCTGAAAAAGACCTCAGAGCACACGTTCACCGAATTCGCCACGATCAAGGAGCGACTTTTCCAGGAATGGTGTGCCTCTCGGAAGGTGGAGACCAAGGAAAACCTCGAGCAGCTGATTCTGCTAGAGGACTTCAAGGATTGTTTGTCTGGAGACCTGAAGACGTACCTAGAGGAACAGCAGGTAGAGACCTTGAGTGCAGCAGCCACAATGGCTGAGGAATACATCCTGACTCATAGGCCGTCTGCTAAGTACGTCCCAAGGCATTACCAACGCCGGTTTGACAGACCTCATGACGAAGAGGAAAGACCCGTCCCACAAAGCGCTAAGAAGACGCCCCCAAGTAGCCCTCGAAGGACTAGTCCTGGCAGTCCGAAACACCGGAGTCTGAGGAGGAATATGGTGTGCTGGACTTGTGGGCAGAAAGGGCATGTAGCTGCTATGTGCCGAGGCAGAAGAGGTGGCGGCACACGTAGGGAGGTGATGTTAATGAGCTGTGTAACACTACCAGCAGGAAGCCAGTCGACGACTACGCAGGAAGAACCCAGATTGTTTTCCCCTCACACTTCAGGCGGGTATGTATCGAGTGATCATACTGGTAGATCTGTAGTAGTGCTCAGAGATAGTGGAGCAGCCCAGTCCCTGATCGTGAAGAACTCGTTACCCGAGGGAGTAAGTGTGGACGGGAGACAACAGGTTGTCATGGTTGGGTTTCCTAGGACGCAGTATATCGCCCCCTTAGTGCCAGTACATCTCGACTCGCCCTACTTCAGCGGCACATGTGCGTTGGCAGTAGTAGATACCCTCCCTGTGGCTGGGATTGACGTGGTACTAGCCAACGACTAGGTGACAGATTGGAGCATCAATCTTCCCAAGGTCGCGGACGAGTCAGCCAGAACAGCAAGGTCTGAGGTAACGGCAGGCAATGGTAATGTCCAGGTAAAGGCAGACCCGGATTCAAACAGGTTTAATTTGTCCTCTCACCCGCAGATCGACAGCATCCTAGCAGTGTCTCCTGATTCTTCTCCCAGTAAGGAACATGAGGTTACGATAGCAGAAGTACCTGAGCAAGAAGAAAGGCCTTGTGTGCAGGCACCCACGGATACCAACGAGTCTGGAGCGAAGGCGGATGAGTACTTGCGGTATGGCAAAGTACCACGTTCATTGAACCGGCCAGAGATTCCCCAGACGTCAGAGGTATGTGAGGTGTGTTCGAAAGGTCTAGTGCCCTCTTTGGTCCAAACCAGGCTAGTGGATATAGCCGGTTATGGACATGACAGGCTCGGGAAGCTTATCCCTCAATTGGCCCCATGTTTCTTAGCGATATTTTGTTTTGTTCTCTTATGTGTTCTCAGTGTTCTCAGTAAGGACCGGTGGACGACCCGACAGATGATGGCTCCCATGAAAATCGCGAAGAGATCCCAGGGATTAGAGACAAGCACTGCGAGTGTTGCAGTTGAAGAAGGGACCTGGAAGGTAATAGTTGATACAGGAGGTACGAGAGATGATAATGTGAGTGACTGTTTCCGACAGGTTGACACCCCCCGCGTGACTGCTGAGCCTCAATGCAGCGTTATGTGGAACGTTGGTCGACCTGACGGTGGCAGAGCGAATGCCATCTTCGGTGTGCAAGCAGCCCTGTTGAAACTAGGTGTAAGCCTAGTAGAGGTGTATGCAGTAAGTATTGACTTGCCCACTGTCGCTGTCACTCTGAATTATCAGACCCCTGTATTCCAGGTTCCCGTATCCCTGAAGGACTACCGGAACGGTACCAGAAATGCCGTTTGTAACCAGCCATCATCGATGCCACGACACAGGGACGTGTCGAGTCGCCCCAGATCGTGTCTACACCGATCCTTACTCGAGAGGTGTGAGATTATGCTCCGGATTAACATCTCGGTGGAGGTGTAGAGAAGTACATCAGGCAGGTCATTGCCTTACATCTGCAAGTTTCCTTTGCGCGAGAGTTCCCCAGTGGTACGGTTCTGTGGACGAGACAGCCACGCCGTTCCAGTATATAAAGCATGTGAGTCCATTTGGAGTTGTGTCGCCGTACTAATTTGGTTTGTGTTTCTTTTTATAGAACCCCAAACCAAATTCTTTTTGGTGGGGAGGTGTTACGAACCCGGATCCAGCGTCCGAGCCCGGAGCAGTAACGACCGCGCCATCTGTGGGTCAGCTCCCGAAACCCCCTCCAAACGGACGACGACACCTGGTGAGGACGACGTGTACTGGCCTCGAGAGCCAGTTTCCAGTCCTGTTCAGCGCTCAACACAGCCGCTGCTGACCTCTGGTGAGGTGGTGCTCAGACACCAGCGCCATCTATGGAGTGGATAGGTGGGCGTTTGTGTCTGAGCCTGTAAGTGAGGTGCCTTAGTGTGTCCCGGTTATTGATGACGTGTCTGCTTACAGAGTCGACCTGGGACTGCTGTGATGGAAGTTGAGTCAGTCTACCCGAGGCAGCCGTCTCCATACCGTGTGCTTTGCTGCAGCAGCTGTGAAGTCGTCCCCCGGAAGAACACTGTGGTGTTACCCTGCCAGTGGAGTGGCAGTAGAAGGATTACCCGGGACCGACTGCTGGAGACGATTATCCACTGGGGTACTGAGGACAGGAGAGTGATTTGTGGTATCACACGAGGCTCCTGTCTAGGGCGTTACCCTAATATCGTTCGTGGAGTGGCCTGACCAGCGTTGCGGGTCCGGAACCTGCCAGCAGACCTGCTGGATTTGTGGTTGACGGCCTCCACGGCGGTGCCCCCAGTGGACCTGTGTTTTGGCTGACCTGTGGCCAGGGTAGGCTCAGCTTCCCAGAGGATTCGTTGTGAGGCCACGCAGAAGCACCGAGGATTTAGCACCGAGAGCCTGTATCCAGAGTCTTCAACTGAAGACAATTGTGTATTTCCCCCCTGTACAGTGTTAATACCCCTCCCCCTGTGCACTCTTTTATATATTATTTATTTAGTGATGGTAAATTATAGTCTTAAGTTCTTAACTTTCTTTCCCTTCCCCCTTTAAGTTTCTTGCGTCACGGATCACATCCCTTGAAAGCCACTACTGGCTTGGGGTCGGATACAACTTCCTCTAACAACATCAGAGTAAGAACCCCGTTGCGTCCTGAGAGGGCCGTAACAAGCTGCTAGGAGAAAAGGTGTGGTTTCCTGGCATTAATCGTCAAGCAATAGAACATGCATGATGCCTGTGTCCCTTGCCAAGCTGCAGTGGATACTTCAAGACCAACACCTCTACAACTTTCACCACTACCTGCTGCACCATGGACGGAAGTATCGATGGACTTCTGCGGACCACTACCAAGTGGAGAGTACTTGATGGTAGTCATTGATGATCACTCACGTTATCCAGAAGTAGAAATCATCACTTCCACATCTGCAAAGGCTGTCATCCCGAAACTCGACAAGATCTTTTCAAACTTTGGCATTCCTGAAGTTGTCAAGACGGACAATGGACCGCCATTCAATGGACAAGACTTCGTCAACTTTGCTGAGCATATTGGATTCAAACACCGCCGTGTGATGCCACTACATCCTCAAGCAAATGGAGAAGTCGAGAGATTCATGCAACCTCTCATGAAAGCTGTACGCTGTGCTCATGCCGAAGGACGATCCTGGAAACAAGCTATGTATACTTTTCTCAGGAACTACCGTGCAACACCACATGGAACACTGGGCAAGTCGCCTGGCGAACTTTTATTTTGACGTCCTATGAGGATCTCACTACCTGTCATGCCAGCCGAGGTAACGGATAAACGTCTCGCTCAGAAGGATGCACTAGCCAAGGGCAAAATGAAAATTGCTCATGATCAACGTGCAAAGGAGCAATTCATAAAGGTTGGAGATACTGTTCTAGTTAAAAAGAAAAAAGAGGGAAAGCTAGATATGCCGTATGATACAAAACCATATAAAGTTATTAGTGTAAAAGGAACTATGGTAACAGCTAGTAATAGACATCATAGTATAACACGTAATATGGCTTATTTCAAAGTGATTCCGACTAGTGTAGAAAATGATGAAGTGCAAAGTCGTGCAAAGGAAAAAGAAAAAATGACTTATAACCCAACAAACAAATTATCAAGGGATATTCTTGTATTTAGTTAAGGACTCTCGTCCTAAACGTCATGTTAAACGCCCTACATGATTTGATGATTAATTGGTTTCCTATGTAATGCAAAGTATTTACTTATTATGCTAAACTAAATTTAATATTGTTTGAATAATGCAGATCTCTCATTCAATATTTTGTAACTTTGTATTACAGTTTCTTTCATTTTTTTTTTAACATTGCATATGTATTTTTAACATTGAAATCCTTTGTGGTAAAGATTAAGTTGTTTAAATTCTTTGTGTGCTTAATTAATGCTAAATGTACGCAATACCTCTTGATATGTTAATAACTTATTCTGTGTCAATAACTTTGCTTTGTGCTACAAGCATGGTAGACATCCTGTATTCATTCTTTTTAAAGAAAAGGAGGGATGTCATGTTCACAGAAAACGGTACCATCCGTTTTCTATGTGCTGCGGCTCAGATGCCGAGAGAAGGTAAACAGAGAGCGTACAGGACGCTACCAGCTTGGAAGCAGCTAGTCATGTAATCGTTTATAAGTATTAAAGTCAGTAACCAAGCCATGACTTTAGTATCAACCCTACAACCAAGACCTCCTCAGTAACACTCAAACACAACAGGTACCACCTCTGGTGCAAGTGTAGGGACCCATAGCCTCGGAGAAGAAAATAAAGAGTACTCTGAGAAAACCTTGTGGATCGTCACTAAGGCGCTCAAAAAGAAAACTGGCAGCTCTAGGGTCTCTAGTTGTTTCGATTAGCTTAGACCCCAACTCCTTCAAAAAACTAGCAGCACTTTTACCCCAGGCACCAGGTGTCTCTGAGGCAATTGGGACAAAATTGTAGTGGTGCTCAAGGTCTCTGTATTTATGTGACTTCACACAAAACACAAGTAAATTTAACAATGAAATTTTAATTACTTTAGAAAAACAAGACATGAATAAAGTTAAGCATAAAATATAAAAGACAAGTCAACAAACAAAATAATAGGAATAATCACTGGCAAATGAAAAGTTACGTTAAGACAAGTGAGTTACAGTGATAGCAAAATAAATATGAATGGAGCTGGAATATTGGCTTCGAGCTGCCACCTCCCTTAGTACACGAAAGCCAAGGCTTAGTCTACCAGCGAGAGATGTCAACTGCAAGGAGCACTGAGATATTCTGACAATACTGGGCCACTGCAGCCCAGACATCAACTTGTGGCGGAGGGCGGAGGGCAGGTGCGACGGGACACCAGCCAATCAGCGACAGGCAGGCAATGGACAAGCAGTTTGCCGGTTTACTGTGGCGGTAGCTAGCAGGTGTGCCGGTGTGCTGGATACGTTTTGCTCTCTGGGCAAAACGTTTTGGAGATACTTGCTGGACGTATCTTCTATATTAACTTTTGTTTTTACGTACTTTGAAGGGAAGAGCAGGCTCAATCTCTCTTGAAAGAGATTATCGTCACAACTCTCTCCCGAAGCCTGCGGTTCTGGAAGAAGTACGTCGTCATGTGGTGGAGTAATAGGAGAATTTGCTTCTACTTCATAAACTCTGGAGAGGGCGTCGGCTATGATGTTGTCAGACCGCTGGTATAGCGGATCTCCAGGTTGAATTTCTGCAGTTATCAAGCCCATCGTAGAAGACGTTGAGTGTAGAAGTGGGCTTGCTGCAGGAAGTGTAGGGTGTTGTGGTCCGTGTTGATGGTAGACCGAGCACTTTTCAGGTATGGAGCAAAGTGCTGGAGATTCAGGATGATGAAGAGTAGCTCCTTGCCAATTGTTCCGTAGTTCCTTGTAGCTGTGGTCGCTGACAGGCGTATTCTCCTCGCATCGTTGGTGTACTAGGTCACCCCCGATGCCGGTACCACTGGCGGTGACATGGAGGATGAAGGGCTTGGTGATATCTGACGAGGTGAGAGTGGAATTAGAATATGGTAAAGGAGCACTATTATGGTCCTGAAAATGGTTGGGAAGATCAGTAAGGATTTCTGAATTTGAAAGCGCTGAGTCAGTGCTTTCGGGAGGAGAAGCAGGGAAGGTCTCACTGGGGATGTATGGTTCCTTAAAGGAAGAATATAATGTTAAGACAGTGGGAGGAGTACCGTTATATAGCTTCAGGAGGTTGACGTGGCACAGCTGGGTCTTCCGCCGCCTATCTGGAGTCTCTAGAACGTAGTTATGGTTGTTTCTGCACTCCTTGATGCGGTAGGGTCCTGAAAACCTGTTTTGTAAAGGAGAACCTGGGATAGGAAAATAAGCAAGTACGAAGTCTCCCGGCTTAAATTTTCTTACTTTGCTGGTCTGGTTGTAATGAGTCTTCATCCTCTCCTGTGCTTTCAATAGATTATCTTGGGCAAAACTGTGGACTCTCTCTAGAATGTGTTGTAGGTTTTGAAGAAACTAGGGCACATTCTGATGCTCACTGAAGGTGGCATCACGTAGAGAGTCTTTGAAAGCCTTGAGGGGAGTACGGCACTTACGTCCGTAGAGCATCTCATAAGGAGATACTCCTAGGACTCATTGGGAAGACTTCTATATATGCACATTATCAGGTCAATTTGCTTATCCCAATCCTTAGAGGTTTCATTACAAAACTTCTTCAGGAGTGCTTTAATAGTCTGATGACTACGCTCAAGAGAACCCTGTGAAGCAGGATGATAGGGGCTGGACAATACCTGTTTGATGTTGAACTCCTCCAGTGTCCTTTTGAAGAGATCACTGGTGAAGTTGGTGCCACAGTCGCTCTGAACCTCCCTGGGAAATCCATACTGGGTGAAGATCTTCAATAAGTGCTTCACAACCGTAGCAGCCGTAATGTTCTTTACTGGAACTGCTATGGGGAATCTGGTGGTAGGACACAGGATGGTTAAGATATAGGCGTTCCCGGAACTGGTCCGAGGTAAAGGACCAACACAGTCTATAATAAGTCTGTGGAAAGGTTCCGCAGGCACCTGTATGTGAATCAGTGGCGCTCTGGGAATAGAGATGTTCGGTTTACCTGCCATCTGACATGTATGACACTGTTTGACGTTATTTACCATACCTGGCCAGTAGTAGTCTTGACAGATTCCATGGTAGGTCTTGTTGAATCCGTAGTGGGAGAGTGCTCCGTGGGCCAGGTGTAGAAAAGTGGGCCGCAGGCTGGCAGGAATCACTAGTTGTTCGACGTTGGCCCAATCGTCCTCCTCCTTCAGTTTACTGGGTCTATATCTGCGGTAGAGCAACTTGTTCTCTAGGAAGACCCCAGGAATACTGTCGGGTTGAGTCTCAGCCTGGAAAAATAATGGTGTCAAGGTAAGATCTTCCCTCTGTAACTTACGGAACTCCAACTTGGTCAGATTCGGGGGTAGTTTCTGAGGGTCTTGAGGGACAGCGGTAGCAGTAGAGTCAGCTGGCTGTGGTCGTGCGACTTGTGCACGGGTGGTCACTAGAACCGGAGGAGAAACTTCATCACTCTCTTGAACCTTTGCTGGAACATACTCAAATATAGGATTATCCGTCACAGAGGTACACACCTGGGGTTTGTCCATGACGATCAGGTTGGTCGGTTGCATGTCTTCTGCCAAGTTGTTGCCCAGGAGAAGTTGCACTCCAGGCATGGGAAAAGGCTTTTCCCTGACGGCGACTTGGACTTCTCTGTTCACGAAGGGACAATCCAGGTGGACTCTGGCGAGAGGATAAGGAGTGGTAGCAGTGAGGTCAGTGATGAAGACAGGTGTAGACATTTCTCCGGTTTAGGCGATGTTGGGCACAGCCGACTTCAAAATAATCGATTGTAGAGCCGCTGTGTCCCTCAAGATCTTCAATTTGAAACGTCCCTCCGGATTTGAACCGTTGGCGGACACAGTTCCAGTATACAGGTGTTTACTGAAAGAGAAAGATCATTAACATGAACACCAACATTCATCACAGGCTTACCGGACTTAGGAGGAGTTGGTTTGGGTTTTGGCGTTTCGGTGGTTCCTTTGTATTGAGACTTACCACATTTGTCTATGGTATGTCCATAGAGTCTACAATACTTACAGTACAATTGCGAGCCAGCTTGATCGGTACTCACTTTCTCGTAACTGTACCACGACTTCTTACTGGAAGATGGTTCTGGTGTCAGCCGGTGGATGAGGCTGTAAGTGTCAGCCGACTTAGCACACTTTAGGTAGTCGGTTTCTTCTTTATCTGCTAAATATAGACGGACAGGAGGCGGCACACGCCTCAAGAATTCTTCAACTAGCATGAGGTTGACGAGTTCTGCAAAGGTAGAGACATGTGCTGCTTCCAGCCATTTCATAAAATATCTCCTTTTGGTATTAGCAAATTCGAGAAAGGTAGTGGTACTTGCCTTCAGGTGGTCACGGAATTTCCTTCGATAACTTTCGGTGGAGAGAAGGTAAGCGTCCAACACTGCTTGTTTCAGAGTCTGGTAGTCATTCTCAGACGCCAAAGTACTGAGTGTAACTGCAGCTCTACCTGTAAGATGTACTCTTACAAGGGGGGGCCCATTGGTCGGCAGGCCAACTAAGTTGATTAGCAAGGGTTTCAAAGGTGGTGAAAAACACGTCAACTTCTGTTTCTACGAATGATGGCATTAACTTACTTGCATATGATATATTAAAACTGACGGGAAGATTGGCGGTAGCTTGCTGGCGTTGAGCGAGGTGTGAAGTTTCCAACGCGAATTCTTGTTTACGACATTCCATAGTCAGGGATGCTTGTTGTTTGTCATATTCGTGTTGCATCTCCAATTGGCGTTGTTTTGTTTCAAGCTGTAGTCGTTCCCGCTCACGGAGTAATGCAATCTCACGTTCTTGTTCTTCCTTTCGTATGGCAGCTGCTTCCCTTTGTTGTTCGAGGGCTTCCCTTTGCTGCTCGCGTTCGATCTTGGCCAGTTCTAGTCTGAGTTTCATCGTTGCCAAATCAGTTTTATCTGCAATAAAGTAAGTTTCGTGAGTTTCAGAGTCTATCTTACCTTGCTCTAGGAGATGATCCAGTAACAGGTTGTGTATTTCATTTTTGTTGGCTTGGTAGGGAACTTCTAGTTGATACTCATGTGCAAGAGTGTGTAATTCAGTCCTCTTGGCACGACTTAAAGTCCCTATTTCACCTGCTGGATCTGCTCGGAAAGCTTGGAGACGAAACATGGTGAAATTAGCAAATAAATGCACAACGAATATACTGTTGTGATATAGTGAATGTCAGAAACAGGATAACGTGGCAACTGGTACCTATCCTGTGGAATCTTTAACAATTAAAGTTAATTACAAGATGTTAAATGATTAATTAAATCAAGGTCGCAGGAAATCTTGTACCCGTACTCATGTAAGAGGATAAGGGCAAGAAAATCCTACTAAACAAGCGAAACTGAGTTTCTAAAACAAATGAAACAGTTAATTGCCTCAAAAGTAAAATTGGTAGTCCAAGAATGTAGGCATACCTTGCCGAGTCTCTATAGGACATAAGCAAGTTTTCCCACTGAAATTAATATGATACTTACAGAATTAGCGAACTTTTGTGCTCTGAAAAAGAAAGCTAATTCCCTACGAATGTAGGTATCATCATCTCTGACCGACGTGTAGGGGTGCGAGGTGTCAACTGGTGACGAGAACTGCTGCTGAGGTCCCAATTCAGCAACTAAAGTTAGTGCTAGAGGAACTATGGCCCTTTTTATCCTCCTACTGTCAGATTGCAGAAGATTAGGTGCACTTGACCTGGGGGCAGACCACAGTACCAGGGTACCAATATGATGATCTGTCGAAAATATGAGAAATATCCAAGGGACAAAAGATGGTAAACACGAGTAATAACACGGAGGGAGAGATGACCAATTAAGAGAATGACTGAGGCCTACAGTCACCACGCAATCCAAAGTTGTCTCACCTTCACCATATGCTACTCTCGGAATGCACAATACACACAGCACCATATAAAAATAAAATTGAATATGAAAAATAGTAAAAAGCTACGTTACCAAAGACAAATACGCTTACCATAAATTACTACTTGGCACCAGTACCTGAGTGAAGCTCCTAGGGCAGGCCCCCACTTTAATGTGACGGTAAAGCGTTGGTGTTCGGCTGTTTCAAAAGCTAGGGGCAGGGCCTCGTCACATTAGAGAAAAAAAAGAGAAATGCTGGAACTTTCGTCTGTGGTAAGGTAATGGGAAGACACACAAAACACAAGTAAATTTAACAATGAAATTTTAATTACTTTAGAAAAACAAGACATGAATAAAGTTAAGCATAAAATATAAAAGACAAGTCAACAAACAAAATAATAGGAATAATCACTGGCAAATGAAAAGTTACGTTAAGACAAGTGAGTTACAGTGATAGCAAAATAAATATGAATGGAGCTGGAATATTGGCTTCGAGCTGCCACCTCCCTTAGTACACGAAAGCCAAGGCTTAGTCTACCAGCGAGAGATGTCAACTGCAAGGAGCACTGAGATATTCTGACAATACTGGGCCGCTGCAGCCCAGACATCAACTTGTGGCGGTGTGCAGGTGAGCTGGATACGTTTTGCTCTCTGGGCAAAACGTTTTGGAGATACTTGGTGGACGTATCTTCTATATTATCTTTTGTTTTTACGTACTTTGAAGAGAAGAGCAGGCTCAATCTCTCTTGAACGAGATTATCGTCACAATATATATATATATATATATATATATATATATATATATATATATATATATATATATATATATATATAAATATATATATATATATATATATATATATATATATATATATATATATATATATATATATATATATGTATATATTTTTTTTTTTTTTTTTTGTATAATGGGTACCACCTCTGGTGCCAATGTGGGGACCCATAGCCTCGGAGAAGAAAATAAAAAGTATTCAGAGGAGACCTTGTGGTTTCTCACTGAACACTAATATTATCTTCTACCACCCCCATTCTTTTGTATGTACACATATATATACTTTATTTGAACTTTGTTACAAAAAAGGAGTTACATATGGGTTACAAAGATGGTTGTCATAGGTTGTCGAGTTCCTCCAGCTCCTCAGATGGCGGGCAGGAACCCTGGATGCAGTGCGCATTTCCCCTCTGTATCGCCACACTGAGGCGCTGGAAAAGAAAGCTTGCAGCTCTCGGGTCCCTTGTTGTTTCAATGAGCCTAGAACCCAGTTCCTTCAAAAAACTGGTAGCACTTTTACCCCAGGCGCCGAGCGTCTCAGAAGCAATGGGGACAAACTTGTAGTGGTGATCCAGTTCTCTATACTTACGGGATTTGGCTGCTTCCCTGTGGGTGGCAGCGCCACCTGGTTGTGCAACACTGAGGTTAATGTAGGTGTTAGCCAGGGTTGATACGCACGTGTAGTCCCATACCAACTGCTTGCCATTCTTCCAGGGGTTCACTGTGATACCATCCGGGCGACCAATAAGAGCATCAGAGTTACGGGGCGTTAGGTAACGGGGCTCTCTTTCAGCTGGGCATCCAGCTGTGGTGAGGCTCCTCTTGATGATGTCGTTAACTTCACTGTGCCTCGAGTGCCATCCCCCTGTGCTTTGGCAAAGTAGGCCATGGTGACCGTACCTGTCAGCCACCACCTCGCCGCAAATACACCTATATCTGGTGTGGATTGGGGCAGCAAGGCGGAGGGCCACAGCAATTCGGAGGGCGTGTGGTGTGAGACGCGTGCCAGTTGCCGACATTGGGGTTGCTAACAGGAAATCCCCTGCATGTATATATATATGTATATATATATATATATATATATATATATATATATATATATATATATATATATATATATATATATATATATATATATATATATATATATATTATTAAATATGACCGAAAAAGTAAGATTAATAATTCTAACACGAATTTTCTCAATCTTTCGTACATTTCTTTTCACTGTTGGAGGTAAATCAAAAATCAATTCTCCAAAATTCATTTTTATTTCTAGTCTGACGCGACACGAGCGCGTTTCGTAAAACTTATTACATTTTCAAAGACTTTAGTTCACAAATACACAACTGAATAGAACTTACGCATCTCCGATTTTATATCTACATTTGAGTGAGGTGGAAGGGGTGATGTGGCATTAACACAAGACAGAACAAGAGGTGGCATTAATAGGGTATTAATTTCATCAACATAAGACAGAACAAGAGGTGGCATTAATAGGGTATTAATTTCATCAACACAAGACAGAACACGAAACAATGGGTATTGAATAGAAGTGTTTGTAGAAAGCCTATTGGTCCATATTTCTTGATGCTTCTATATCTCTTGATGCTTCCACATCTCTTTCTAGGCGTTTAACGATGCATAAGCAACAGGGCTCCATTAAGGAACATATAATCTCTTCCCACAACTAAACCATCGCCAGAGAAATCCTAGTAAACAACACAGAAATCATCGATAGATACAGCGATAGCAGGCGGCTTGACGTTTGCGAGGCACTACACATCAAGAAGTCAACACCAGCAATCAACAGCCAATTATTGCACAACTATATTCTACCCACCTCAAGACTCCGCTCCAATACAGAAGCATCAAGAAATATGGACCAATAGGCTTTCTACAAACACTTCTATTCAATGCCCATTGTTTCGTGTTCTGTCTTGTGTTGATGAAATTGATACCCTATTAATGCCACCTCTTGTTCTGTCTTGTGTTGATGAAATTAATACCCTATTAATGCCACCTCTTGTTCTGTCTTGTGTTAATGCCACATCACCCCTTCCACCTCACTCAAATGTAGATATAAAATCGGAGATGCGTAAGTTCTATTCAGTTGTGTTTTTGTGAACTAAAGTCTTTGAAAATGTAATAAGTTTTACGAAACGCGCTCGTGTCGCGTCAGACTAGAAATAAAAATGAATTTTGGAGAATTGATTTTTGATTTACCTCCAACAGTGAAAAGAAATGTACGAAAGATTGACAAAACTCGTGTTAGAATTATTAATCTTACTTTTTCGGTCATATTTAATAATATATGTCTACAGGAAAGACTGCTACCAAAATATACTAATATATATATATAATATATATATATATATATATATATATATATATATATATATATATGTCGTACCTAGTAGCCAGAACTCACTTCTCAGCCTACTATTCAAGGCCCGATTTGCCTAATAAGCCAAGTTTTCCTGAATTAATATATTTACTATAATTTTTTTCTTATGAAATGATAAAGCAACCCTTTTCTCTATGAACGAGGTCAATTTTTTTTATTGGAGTTAAAATTAACGTAGATATATGACCGAACCTAACCAACCCTACCTAACCTAACCTAACCTATATTTATAGGTAAGGTTAGGTTAGGTAGCCAAAAAAAGCTAGGTTAGGTTAGGTTAGGTAGGTTAGGTAGACGAAAAAACATTAATTCATGAAAACTTGGCTTATTAGGCAAATCGGGCCTTGAATAGTAGGCTGAGCAGTGCGTTCTAGCTATTAGGTACGACATATATATATTATATATATATTATATATAATATATATATATATATATATATATATATATGTCGTACCTAGTAGCCAGAACGCACTTTTCAGCCTACTAAGCAAGGACCGATTTGCCTAATAAGCCAAGTTTTCATGAATTAATTGTTTTTCAACTACCTAACCTAACCTAACCTAACGTTTTCGGCTACCTAACCTAACCTAACCTCTAAAGATAGGTTAGGTTAGGTTTGGTAGGGTTGGTTAGGTTCGGTCATATAGCTACGTTAATTTTAACTCCAATAAAAACAAATTGATCTCACACATAATGAAATGGGTAGCTTTATCATTTCATAAGAAAAAAATTAGAGAAAATATATTAATTCAGGAAAACTTGGCTTATTTGGCAAATCGGGCCTTGCATAGTAGGCTGAGAAGTGCGTTCTGGCTACTAGGTACGACATATACATATATATATATATATATATATATATATATATATATATATATATATATATGTCGTACCTAGTAGCCAGAACTCACTTCTCAGCCTACTATTCAAGGCCCGATTTGCCTAATAAGCCAAGTTTTCATGAATTAATATATTTACTATAATTTTTTTCTTATGAAATGATAAAGCAACCCTTTTCTCTATGTATGAGGTCAATTTTTTTTATTGGAGTTAAAATTAACGTAGATATATGACCGAACCTAACCAACCAAACCTAACCTAAGCTAACCTATATTTATAGGTAAGGTTAGGTTAGGTAGCCAAAAAAAGCTAGGTTAGGTTAGGTTAGGTAGGTTAGGTAGACGAAAAAACATTAATTCATGAAAACTTGGCTTATTAGGCAAATCGGGCCTTGAATAGTAGGCTGAGAAGTGCGTTCTGGCTATTAGGTACGACATATATATATATATATATATATATATATATATATATATATATATATATATATATATATATATATATATATATATATATATATATATATATATATTTTATTAAATATGACCGAAAAAGTAAGATTAATAATTCTAACACGAATTTTCTCAATCTTTCGTACATTATGCTTCACTGTTGGAGGTAAATCAAAAATCACTTCTCCAAAATTCATTTTTATTTCTAGTCTGACGCGACACGGGCGCGTTTCGTAAAACTTATTACATTTTCAAAGACTTCACAAATACACAACTGATTAGAACTTGCGTTTCCCTGATTTTATATCTACTTTTGAGTGAGGTGGGAAGGGTGATGTGGCATTACATTTGAGTGAGGTGGGAAGGATGATGTGGCATTAGAGGATATTAATAGGGTATTAAAAGTATCAACACAAGACAGAACACGAAACAATGGATATTGAATAGAAGTGTTTGTAGAAAGCCTATTGGTCCATATTTCTTGATGCTTCTATATTGGAGCGGAGTCTTGAGGTGGGTAGAATATAGTTGTGCAATAATTGGCTGTTGATTGCTGGTGTTGACTTCTTGATGTGTAGTGCCTCGCAAACGTCAAGCCGCCTGCTATCGCTGTATCTATCGATGATTTCTGTGTTGTTTACTAGGATTTCTCTGGCGATGGTTTGGTTATGGGAAGAGATTATATGTTCCTTAATGGAGCCCTGTTGTTTATGCATCGTTAAACGCCTAGAAAGAGATGTTGTTGTCTTGCCTATATACTGGGTTTTTTGGAGCTTACAGTCCCCAAGTGGGCATTTGAAGGCATAGACGACGTTAGTCTCTTTTAAAGCGTTCTGTTTCGTGTCTGGAGAGTTTCTCATGAGTAGGCTGGCCGTTTTTCTGGTTTTATAGTAAATCGTCAGTTGTATCCTCTGATTTTTGTCTGTAGGGATAACGTTTCTATTAACAATATCTTTCAGGACCCTTTCCTCTGTTTTATGAGCTGTGGAAAAGAAGTTCCTGTAAAATAGTCTAATAGGGGGTATAGGTGTTGTGTTAGTTGTCTCTTCGGAGGTTGCATGGCTTTTCACTTTCCTTCTTATGATGTCAAATGCCCACTTGGGGACTGTAAGCTCCAAAAAACCCAGTATATAGGCAAGACAACAACATCTCTTTCTAGGCGTTTAACGATGCATAAACAACAGGGCTCCATTAAGGAACATATAATCTCTTCCCATAACCAAACCATCGCCAGAGAAATCCTAGTAAACAACACAGAAATCATCGATAGATACAGCGATAGCAGGCGGCTTGACGTTTGCGAGGCACTACACATCAAGAAGTCAACACCAGCAATCAACAGCCAATTATTGCACAACTATATTCTACCCACCTCAAGACTCCGCTCCAATATAGAAGCATCAAGAAATATGGACCAATAGGCTTTCTACAAACACTTCTATTCAATATCCATTGTTTCGTGTTCTGTCTTGCGTTGATACTTTTAATACCCTATTAATATCCTCTAATGCCACA